>NW_027443336.1:0-49095 GCF_048569485.1 Anomaloglossus baeobatrachus | reverse complement strand
GGTGTCTTGCCGTGAATGCCCTCTCCCATTTGTGGGAGTTCAATTTAGCCTATGCCTTCCCATCAATTTCAGTGCTGGCAAAGATGCTATTCCACCAAGAGTTCACAAGCTCAGCCTAAAAATGTCTACAAAAATACTGAGCTGAGCAGAGAAGCACCTTCTATTTCTCTCCACATTTCATCTGAAGGGCTCCACAATCATGCAGGCAGTCTCTCAGTCAAAGAGATGTTAACTCGGGCGAGTGGGCTCTAAATTCAAAAGTATTTCAGAACTTAGTGGAGAGATGGGGCAACCCGGAAGTAATCCACCTTGCAAGACAGCCGAACGCAAAAGTAAACCGTTGTTTTATTTCTAAATCCAACCGATTGGTGTCTTGCCGTGAATGCCCTCTCCCATTTGTGGGAGTTCAATTTAGCCTATGCCTTCCCATCAATTCCAGTGCTGGCAAAGACGCTATTCCACCAAGAGTTCACAAGCTCAGCCTAATGGCATGGCTTCTGAAACCAAAATCCTAAAAGTCAGAGACCTGTCGGACAAGGGGATTGAGACGCTACAGAAAAGCCGAAATCTTGTTACGAACGCCATATTTGGGCAAACTATGGCAGACCTTCTCCTTCTGATGTGGATATGAATTACCAGATCCATTTTATCTTAAGGTGGCTCAGATCTTGGACTTTCTTCAGAATGGCTAGACAAAGGCCTAAACCTGGTACCTTCAAGATCCAAATCTCAGCCCGTAGCTTATACTTCGATGAAGATCTAGCAAGCTATCGGTGAGTTAGGTTTATGACTTCAGAAGTGCAACCGAAACAAATTTATCTAGTCCTTCGCCGGGACTTGAATATAGTCTTTAAGGGCCTAACACAACAACCCTTTGAGTCTATCACCTCAACAGATATTGAACCCTGTCCTGAAAAACTGTATCCTAGTAGCAATTACGTCAGCCAGACGAGTTGGTGAATTACAGACCACTACTAGACAGCCGTACCTAAAAATCCTGAACAACAGAATTATCTTCTATCAGGACCACTCATTTCTTCCAAAACTAGTATCGGATTTTCACAGATCCTAAGATATAATACTACCATCTTTCTGTCAGAATCCATGTGACGATAAAGGGGAATTTCATTCCTTAGATGTACGCAGGCTGTTTTTACACTATCTTCAGAGAACCGATTGTGTGAGGAAGAACCATAATCTCTATGTCCACATCATGGGGCGGAATATAGGTACAAATCTGACAAAAAACAAAATTGACACCTAGAGCAGTCAGCAAAGCTTACAAAAACCAAGCTCTATCTTCTCCGAAAGACTTCACAGCTCATTCTACCAGATCGGTGTCTGTCTCTTGGGCCGAGAAGGCTGACGCTTCCATCGAGCAGATATGCAGAGCCGCTATCTGGTGATCAGTCTATACCTTCACAAAACACTAAAAACTGAATTTACTGTCTAAAAAGGACTAAAGGCGGCTTTACACGGAGCGGCATCGCTAGCAATATCGCTAGCGATGGCACCCGCCCCCGTCGTGTGTGCGTCACGGGCAAATTGCTGCCCGTGGCGCACAATCTCACTTGTCCATGTCACATGTACAGCCCTCGCTAACGACGTCGCTATGGGCGGTGAACAACCTCCCCTGAAAGGGGGAGGTTCGGTCGGAGTCACAGCGGCGTCACAGAGCGGGCCACCAATAGAAGCGGAGGGACAGAAAGCAGCCGCATCTCCGTCACTCCCACCTCGGTGCTCGTTGAGGACACAGGTACGCTGTAGTTCATCGTTCCCGAGGTGTCACACATAGCGATGTGTGCTGCCATGGGAATGACGAACAACCTGCGCCCTCAACAACCAACGATTTTTTGAAAATGAATGACGTGTAAACGATGGACGATTTGGTGAGTATTTTCCATTGTTAACGGCCGCTCGTTGGTGTCGCACGCGACGACATCACTAACGATGCCGGATGTGCGTCACAGAATCCGTGACCCCGGCGATATATCATTAGATACGTCGTTGCGTGTAACGGGGCCTTTAGCCTTTGACCGTAAGGACTTTCAGGCTGTTGTGTCCCCCCCCTAAGAAATGTTCGTTTGTAGTTCTCCTGTGGTGCTGTCATGGTGGGTGAGTAGAGAAAGTAGAATTATGCCAGCTTTACACGAGACAATATATCGTGCAATATGTTGTCGGGGTCACGGTTTTCGTGACGCACATCCGGCATACCGCACGACGTCGTCTCGTGTGACACCTCCGGGCGACGCAGTATCGCTCACAAATTTTGAGTCGTGTACTGGTCGTTTATTTTTAAAATATCGTTTATTTTTATTTGTGCAGCTTGTTCATCGTTTCCGTGGCAGCACACGTCGCTCCGTGTGACACCACGGGAATGATGAACACAGCTTACCTGCGTCCCACGGCACCCGCCGGCTATGCGGAATGAAGGAGGTGGGCGGGATGTTTACATCCCGCTCATCTCCGCCCCTCCACTTCTATTGGCCAGCTGCCGTATGACGTTGCTGTGACTCCGAACGTCCGTCCCACTTCAGGAAGTGGACTTCGTCGTCCACAGCGAGGTCGTACGGCTGGTAAGTATGTGTGACGGGGGTTACACGAGTTTGTGCGACACGGGCAGCGATTTGCCCGTGACGCACAAACGACGGGGGCGGGTACGATCGCTCGTGCAATCGCACGAGAGATCGACTCGTGTAAAGCAGGCATTAGTATTTACCGGTAATTCAGTTTATAGGAAACCCTCCATGACAGCATGGATATTCCCCCTCTACCTGTTGCAAAAATGTTATGGTTTATTACTGATTTTAAAGTTTGAACCATTCGTACCAATGTAGTTACTTGGAAAAAATACTGGAGTGGGGAGGGCTTTTTTAATCTCTTTGTGTTTCCTGTCCCAACTCCTGTGGTGCTGTCGTGGAGGGTTTCTTAGAAACCCTGAATTATCAGTAAAAACTAATTTTATTTTTATGCCATGATCGCCTGCCCTAATATCCTCCCCCCCCCCCCTTTTTCCTGACATTGATACCCTTTCTGGAATATATCTGCTCTTTTTAAGGGCTTTTACAATATATTGAATGGTTGTTTTGGGTTTTTTTTTTACCATGATCACAATAAAATCATACATTATATTATATTGTAGTGATAATGGCCATGTTTTACACAACACAATTGTGATATGTTCTTTGCAGCACTTTTTAATTGTTTTTCATTTTTTATTGCTGTTATTTTGTGACTTTATGAATTTGTGGTAACAAGTGTGCAGCTGTGTGTGTCTCCCCTGCCCTCTGTGTCTCCCCTGCCCTCTGTGTCTCCCCTGCGCTCTGTGTCTCCCCTGCGCTCTGTGTCTCCCCTGCGCTGTCTCCCCTGCGCTCTGTGCCTCCCCTGCGCTCTGTGCCTCCCCTGCCCTCTGTGCCTCCCCTGCCCTCTGTGCCTCCCACGCCCTCTGTGCCTCCCACGCCCTCTGTGCCTCCCACGCCCTCTGTGCCTCCCACGCCCTCTGTGTCTCCCACGCCCTCTGTGTCTCTCACGCCCTCTGTGTCTCTCACGCCCTCTGTGTCTCTCACGCCCTCTGTGTCTCCCACGCCCTCTGTGTCCCCCACGCCCTCTGTGTCCCCCACGCCCTCTGTGTCCCCCACGCCCTCTGTGTCCCCCACGCCCTCTGTGTCTCCCACGCCCTCTGTGTCTCCCACGCCCTCTGTGTCTCCCACGCCCGCTGTGTCTCCCACGCCCGCTGTGTCTCCCCTGCCCGCTGTCTCCCCCACCCGCTGTGTCTCCTTTGCACTCTGTATCTCCCCTGCTCTGTCCCTCTGTGTCCCCACTGTTCTGTCTTTCCATCCTTTGTCCCTCCCTGTTCAGGGAGGGCTGTGGAGTCGGAGTCATGGAGTTGGAGTCGGTGTTCATTTTGGTGGAGTCGGTATAAAATGGACCGACTCCGACTCCTAAAATATATAATAAATTGGGTACAGTAGTTCAATATATATATATATATATATATATATATATATATATACATTTTGAAATAAATGTTGTAGACCAGCTCACCTGTCAGAGCTCAAGCCCCGGCGTCCTTGTTCTCCTTATTGCACGGACCTGAAGTGGAAGACTTCCAAGATATGTAGAACAAGATGAAGAAGGATCCAGCAAGGCAGAATGACTCCAAGGGCAACAAAAGTTGTTGTTTTTTTTTTCTCTGACTTTATTATCTAAGAATAAAAAATTCCAGAGCTTTTGACAAGTTGTTAAGTGCAAGGTATATGCAGTATGGACTACGCGTTTCGTAATCTATATTACTTAGTGTATTACATATTTACAATTTATTACAGATTTTTGTGTTCTAAAGTTGTATTCCAATAAATATATTTTATGTTCTAAATATCTTGATTATTGTATCATAAAAATCATTAAATATCTGATGTTCACCTTGTACTACAATACATTTTTCACTTAAATATAAGCAATATATGTGGGAGTCAGAGTCGTGGAGTTGGAGTCGGTGCAAGAGAAATTGAGGAGTCGGAGTTGCAGGTTTGTCTTACCAACTCCACAGCCCTGCTCACAAGCTCGCATGCTGCATAGAAATCAGAGACATATAAGGCTGTTTTGATGAATAAACCTGTGGGCAACCATTTGTGAATGAGCCAGTGAGTATTGATTGGGGAAATTCATTGTTTCACGCTCGATATTTGTAGCTAACATATGTAATATAATTATAGAATTTCCTACTTACAGTAAGGCAATCTGATGACCACCTATTTAATATAAATTAAAATAGAGAATTTGTTAAGAAAATGAACTCTGCATTGGAAGCAGTCTGCCCCCCTTCAACAGTGGAGGAGTTTATTAATATTTTTAGTACCGATATTTTTTTTTTTTTTTTTAAATCCACGTTGAAAGTCAGAGTTTTGTGGCTGTTCCTGTCATGTCCACTTTCTCTCTGGAGTCGCTGTGTGGTGAACCAATGACACTGGGTTCACCAACCTTTCTGAAGCCTGGTGGTGGTGCCCAGTTCCTGCCCGGCTTTCTCATGAGTGATATACCAACCCCTGTAACTCCACAGCTGCGTCCATCAGTCGGCATTATGGATCTGCGATCGCCATTGATAGCAGGGAGCTCTCCTCCTCAGCCTGTGCTTCCAGCTCATAGAGATAAGAGTGGCACACCCACTGTTGCAAGCATTTATGATGATCTTCTAAGCCCAAGTCTTGGATCCACACCTTTAAGTTCAAGAAAACTGACAAACCTTTCCACAGTGCAGGCATCTCACATAGGAGTAGTCCCATCCACCCCATGTGCACCTGCAAGAGTTTTTAGTCCAGCAACCGTTATGCAAACCAGGAAAGGAGCTTTTCTCCTGCACAAGTGGATCCCTTTTACACACAAGGTGACGCTTTAACATCTGATGACCATCTGGATGATTCTTGGGTTACGGTATTCGGGTTTCCTCAAACCTCCGCCTCCTACATTTTACTAAAGTTTGCTCAGTACGGGAATATAGTAAAACATGTGATGTCCAATTCAGGGAACTGGATGCACATACAGTACCAGTCCAAACTGCAGGCGAGGAAAGCATTAAGTAAAGATGGGATGGAAAAATATTTGGAGATTGCATCACGATTAGTATGAAACCTTGTATTGATAAGAGTATAATGGATAGTGGAGAGAAGACGTCGGTGACTTCGGCCTCCACACCATCAGTAACAGTTTACGGGACTCCTACTCAACAAATTAGTACTCCAAGATCAGGAATGAGACCTCTTGCATCAGCATACAGAGTTTCAACTAGTGACTACCAGGTTTTGTCAGACAAGCAAATGCCTAAAAAGGATGAGAGCCTCGTATTTAAAGACATGGAATTTGTCTTCGGATGGTAGATGGGATCTAGAAAACGGACATTGACTTATTACCCTCACTGCCACATTTCTTGGTAAGTTCTATAACTGCTTCTGGCAGAAGAAGATACCATTGTGAAGACACCAGACTTGCCTTTTACATAACCTGTACCGATGTGCAGAGACTTCTCATTCATGGTGTACCAGAGCTATCTGTTGTGTATGAAAATATATATGTTGCTGTTTGGACTGACATAATTGATGAATGTACCATCATCTGTACACAAACATCCCTAAACCATTGGAAACCTCTACTAATGTCTTACCCAGGTTTTCTTCTCACCATCAATAATGCACTACTTGTTTCCTCAAATACAAGCTATTTCTAGCGCTTTGTTTTATGTTATTGATTGTAATGAATTTTTCCCCAAAAAATGTGTTTCATGCTTGATCACATTTTAGTTTTATTCTTTTTCTAATAAATGTATATAAAATGTTAAAAAAATATATATATTCTTAGTTCCATGCTGTACAAACTTTGTTTTTCTTTTTCATGTTTATTTTAGGATAAGGTATATGTTACATAGTTAGAAAATGAAGCGTAAAAAAAAAAAAATTCTTGACCTATTGTACTTGACTATTTGTAATGACTTAAAATTGATATGTTAATAATAAAATTATTTTAGTACTTTATTATGAGTCAAAAACTCCTTTTTTCCTAAAAATATATGCCATTATAAAGTGGCTATTTACTTGTTTGATAGCAACATAATATAATGATCCGAGAAAAATGTTTCTACTATTTATGTCTCCTGTGATGTATATACAGCAGTCGCAGTGTGCACTGTGTGGCCTTGTCTGCTAGCAGTGTCGCTGCCTGGCCAGAACAAAGAGAATTAAAGTCCCAGTGCTGGCCCAGCAGCATCACTCCTAGCATATATGGCCTCATAATGCACTCTGTGCCGCCATGTCTGTTGAGGTGATGGCCATGAAGCAGCGCGCCCTGCACAGCCACATGTCCTCCGGAGAGAAGCTGAATAGGAGACAAGCAGGGGAGGTGAGTGAGGCTTGTTGCTGGCTTTTCCATATGAAAAATATCTCTAATGTGTTTCTGTGTGTATGTATGAAGTGTATATCTATGTATGTCAGTATGTGTGACTGTGTATATATTTATCTGTTTATATGTATTTTTGTGAATTTGTCTTCAAATATATGTACGGTATGTATGCCTGTATCTGTACATATCTGTGTATGTGCTTGTCTGTGTGTGCATGAGGCCCACTGAGACTTTTACCTGGTGCCCACAAAAACCTGGAGCTGGCTTTGTCTAGAAGCATGAGCTGGGCACAATGTATGGGCTTTACAATGTATTGAGCAATACAATGGCAGATTTGCAATTTTCACTCTGCAACATCCATTGCTGCTTGTTTCTGGAAAACACCCATGGTGTCAAAATATTCACTACACCTGTGGATAATTTCACAGACAGGTGTAATTTCAAAATGGGGGCACTTGAGGGGAGATTCTGCTCTTCTGACACTTAGGTGCTCTGTATTTGGAGTCTGCAAACTATTCTAGGAAAATCTGTGCTGCAAGGGTCAAATAGTGCTTCTTCCCTCCCTTGCACGTGTCGCCGTGTGGCTAAGTAGTACTCAGCAGCCATATATGGAGTATTGCTTTGCTCAGAAGAAATTGTGTGACACATTTTGGTGGTATTGTTAACCATTTTCCCATGTGAAAATGTAAAATCTGAGACTAAAACAATGTTTTTCTGGTAAAAATATATTTCCTTTTTCTTCACTACCCAATGGTATAAAATTCTGTGACACACCTGTAGTGTCAATATGATCACTGTACCCCTGGATGAATTCATTGAGAGGTGTATTTTGTAAAATAAGGTTACTTATGGGGGATTTCTGCTGTTCTGGCACCTCAGAGGCTGTGCCAATGTGTAATTAAACCTGCAATCCATAACTGCATAATTTCACTATAATAATTTGCTCCTTCCCTTCTGAGCTTTCTGCTGAAAAGTAGATCCCGATTACAAGTATGATATTGGCACGCTTAGGAGAAATTGCACAATAAACTGTGTGGTCCCATTTTTTTCTTATTAGCCATTAGAAAAATTAAAAACTTGGGGCTAAAAACATTTTAGTAGTAGAATGTAATTAATCTTTTTCACCACTCAATGGTATAAAAGTTTTCGAGGCACATGTGATGTTTACATGCTTACTGCATTACTTGAATTAATTCAGGGGTGTAGATTGTAAAATATGTTTATTTACGTTATCGGAGGGGGTCTGCTTTTATGGCACCTCAGGGACAAAGTGACATGGCACCCTCAAACAATTCCAGCCATATCAACGCTGCAATATGTCAATCTTTCCTTTCTGAGTAGTGGTAAGTGAGCACTAAACTGCTTGAGTGCACGGTACTCAAATCAAGCGGGGCCGATGCTGGGACGGGGTCAATTCAAGTAATGAGTATAATGCAAGTTAATGTAGAACTCGAGCAATTTTCCGGCAGACCCCCCCCCCCCCAGAAGGGCTGGGGGTAGGAATATTGCTGAAATTTATGGAAATGGCACACAAATGGAATGGAAACAGCATGGAGAAGATGCCTGGATGCATCTCTGACTCCCAGGGCAGTACTGGGAATTAAATAAGGAAATGCATTTAACAAACGACAAGGGGATCCTCCTATTTTGACAACCAGCCAAGGTAAAGCAGATAGATGCTGGCTGTTATTAAGAGACTGGAAAGGTTCATGGGTATTTCGCCCTTCCCAGCCTAAATATACTAGCATGCAGATGCCACATCTAATAGATGCGCCTATTCTGGTGCTTCACCTCAGCTTTTTCTGATTGCCCTACTGCAGTGGCAGTCTGGGTTATACTGTTTGGTGTTGATGTCAGCTGTAAATTCTCAACTGGCATCAAGCCCAGGCGTTAGTAATGGAGAGGCATCTTAACAGATACTCTCATTCCTAACCCAATAAGTGTAAAGTGAAAAAAAACACACACAGGAAAAAAAAATTTGAATAATGACTCCCCCACACTATCACTTGTTCACAAAGTTATTTAAAAAAAAAACAAAAAAAAAAAACATGCTCCAACATAATCTATGATGTACTGGTCCCACGATGACCCTCAAATCGGTACTTCAACCTATAGAGCCTCTTTCAAAAAACAAGGCTCCATAGACCACTCCCTGTATTTCTAACGCGTGGTGACATCACTGAGTTCCTGATTTCACTGAGCATGAGAAATTCTGGGTCTGTCTCTGACCAGGAGTGACCTATGGAGCCTTGTATTTTGCCAAATTTTTAACACTAAGGTTCAGATACGACTTTAAAGGAGACAATTAAGTACCGTATTTTTCGGACCATAAGGCGCACCGGATTATAAGGCGTATTAGCAATGAGCGCCTGCTAAAGCGCGTAGGTTCATTTATAAGGCGCCCCGGATTATAAGGCGCAGTGCATTAAGTTCATGACAGCTGCAGACAGGCTGGGCTGCAATCTGGAGTTCAGGTGAGAGCACCAGAGATCACCCCGGCCTGTCTGCAGCTGTCATGAACTAAACCGCAATCACCGGGAAATCAATCACTCGGCGCTCGCGGTACAGTATAGGCTACACGCCGGAGCTCAGGTGAGACCTCCAGAGTGCAATGCAGGTAACTGAATGCAGGCCTGGCATTACTGGAGATTCCTCCGGTAGCCAGTTCGACGCTGCTCTTATGTACAGCATTCTAACATGCTATCTATAAGAGCGCAGGCCGCGCTGTAAAACATAAAAAACACTTTACTCACCTAAACCGGTCGCTCCGGTGCTGGTTGGCCAGATGGGCACCGCTGTTCTCCGGGACTGGCGCCTCCTCTTTCAGCCATGTTGCTCTTCTGTCTTCTGAAGCCTGTGCATGACGCATCCACGTCATACACACTCTCTGGCACTGAGGTCCTGCGCAGGCGCACTTTGATCTGCCCTGCTCAGGACAGATCAAAGTACGGTATTGTAGTGCGCCTGCGCAGGACCTCCGTGCCGGCGAGTGTGTATGACGTGGACGCGTCATGCACAAAGGCTTAAGAAGACAGAGGAGCAAGATGGCCAAAAGAGGAGGTGCCAGTCCCGGAGAACAGCGCCGCCCATCTGGTTAACCAGCACCGGAGCGACCGGTTTAGGTGAGTAAGCATGTCTCTTAACAGGAGGCATAATGCTCGCTTGTATTCATATATAAGGCGCACTTTCGATTTCTGAGAAAATTATAGGCTTTTATGTGCGCCTTATAGTCCGAAAAATACGGTAATTTTATTATATTGGTTAATATAAAATACAAATTTAAGGAAAAGTGTGTTATTGCATACACTTTTGTATCTTTAACATACAGGGGTTAAGCACTTACATCACCAAGCAGCTTTTAAACATCATCTGTCGGGAACATCAGTCGGAGAAGCATGACAAATGTAAGCCTATGGGCGTGGAATCCGTCAAATGAGCAACTGTGTCAGATGTGTAAATTCCTTTCTGGTTAAAAATATCTCTCTCTCTCTCTCTCTCCCCTCCCCGATATATAATTTTTACCACTATCTGCGACGGATCAGACACAAAACGGATTGTGACTGAGGGTAAAAGACGGAAATGTGAAAGTAGCCTAAGAGATCAGTCAAATGTGCTGATCTCCCAGCAAAAATGGGTATGAAACACCTGTAATACCCCATTATGCCAAGGAAAGTTATCACCTACTTTGTGGTAAGGGGCGGGGCAAGTTATGTATAGCTTCAACTTTATTAATTTGTGGTTTGATAACCTCTCGGCCTATCACATTACCCAAGTAGCGAGCTTCTTTAAGATCTATTGCACATTATTTTGGGTTTGCTGTCAAACGGCGTGACAAAAGCGATCTTTTCTTTTGCTGATTCTGTCAGTGGTACTTCCTAGTAACCCTTGGTCAAATCGAGAGTTGTAAAATACTGTGCTCATCTCATTCTGTCAATTAACTCATCCACCCTGGGCATTGGATAAAGGTCAAATTTTGACACTATTCAACTTTCAGAAATCGTTACAAAATTGTTATGAACCAACTGGGACCAGTGCAATAGGGCTAGCCCATTCACTCCTGGACTTTTCAATAATGCCTAGCTGTAGCATTTTTTTCACCTCCACCACAATGGTTTGCCTGCGAGACTCCATCACATGATATGGCTTCATTCGTACCTTTACGTGAGGCTCAATGACAGTCATGTCGATTACTGATGTTTGGTCGGGCAGGTCTGAGAATACATCCGCATTGCGCTGTACTAATTTACGAGTCTCCCGTCTTTGCTGTTTTGTTAGGGAGTCCCCTATCTTCATTCTGGATTCCTCATCACCGATGTCTACCTTGGCCGGTGTTAAAGGGTCCAAAGGAGATATAACGGGGGGTACATTAGTCACCATACATTCTCTATCCTTCCAGGCCTCCAGGAAGTTCACATGGTATATTTGTTCTGGTTTTCTCCTACCAGGATGATACACTTTGTAATTTAATTCCCCAATTTTTTTCCCGGATCTCATAGGACCCTTGCCATTTGGCTAAGAATTTTCTTTCAGCAGTGGGTACCAACACTAATATGCGATCTCTTTTTTTGAAGGGCCTGACAATAGCCTTTCTATTATACCTAATACTTTGAGCCATCTGAGCATCCAACAGATGGTCCTTAACAATCGGCATTACCACTCTAATCTGGCCCTGCATAACCATAATGTGGTCAATTACGCTTTTATGGGGGTAGGTGCTTGTTCCCATGCTTCTTTAACAATGTCCAACAGATCCCGGGTATACCTACCATATATTAATTCAAATGGTGAGAAACCTGTGGCACTTTTCGGATGGCGAACATTAAATACGGTAATAACATGTCCTAATCCTTCCCGTCCTTGGAAACCACCTTTTAACATAGTTTTCAGCGTTTTAGTGAACCACTGTACTAGTCTTAACAGTCTGCGGATGGTACACCGACCTGCGTAGCTGCGTAATCTGCAGATGTTTACAAAATTCCCTGGTGATCTTAGACATAAACGGGATTCCCTGATTTGGAAGGATCTCCTTAGGCAACCAAACACGACAGAACATGGCAAACAACTCTCGAGCAATAAGCTTCGTCGAGGTGTGTCGTCGGTGTACCGCCTCAGGGTAACAAGTAGAAATTTATTACCACCAATATATGTTGGTGACTCCTAGCTGATTTCACAATTGGTCCTACCAGATTCATGGCAATCCGCTCAAAAGGAACCTCTATTATAGGCAATGGAAGGAAAAGAAAGTAGTCTGGCGCTACGGAGTAATGATAGCCACTCAGGATAAATGTCCAGCTTTTTTATTCTTGCAGTATTAAAATAGAGTGCTGATTGACACAGATCATGGCCAAACTCCAATGTACAAGAATTGTTTGACAGTTGCAACGCGTTTCGACTACATATTGCAGCCTTTGTCAAGTGATACTGACTTGCTTGCGATTTTCAGGAATGCCCTGGTTACCTATTGTTTGGTTACCCCGCCCTTAACTTTGCCCTCTGCCGAGATGGTGGAGCATGCTTCTAATAAGCTTCTCCCTCGCCACCTGTTTGTCTTTAATATACAGACTGGTTAAACACTCATTGCTTGAGTATTGTGTAAAGCTCCTGCTTGCAGTTCTCTTGCTGGCACTGTCTCTTTCCAGATCGTTCCTTCCTCCTATTCTGTATCCCGCACACCTGTCAGCAACCTGATTATCGTCTGCACCTGCCGTGGAACTACAAGTCCCAGACTGTACCTGAGTTCCCACTTGTCAGTGTACTTGCTGCCTTTAGCGTTCTCCCTGTTTCCCGCTACTGGACTCCAGCTATTACCACCAGTATCGTGACAGAATACTCAAGCTCTAAGAATGGAGTCCGCTGTGAATAAGGATGCACGTATGAAGCAGATGCAAGCCACGATGTCCGATATGCGTACTGAAGTTCAAGCTTACCAAACCAAACCAGAGGCTTTTGAAGGACAGTCTAATCACCAAGCCCAGGTCTATGGACAAGCAATTCAAGATCTACGCAATACCGTGCAGGCACTAACAGATCGGCTTGTTTTCCTGGAAAATCAGTCTCCTGCTTCAGCAGTCTCCCTACCTGCAGTAATGCCTAAGTTGCCACCATTTAGATTTGGCGGAGACCGCAACAAATTCCAGGGTTTCCTCAACCAGTGCCGACTATATTTCGACACAACTGCCACTCAGTTTCCTACGGACCGATCCAAGGTATCGTGCATCATTATGTTACTTACTCATAAAGCCATTGCTTGGGCTTATCCATTAATTGATGATCCCAATCGTGGCGCCACAGCCGAGTCTGCCTAACTAGTATTACGCCAGGGCCGACGGCCTGTAACCGAATATGCGATGGACTTTAAAAGATAGGCCGTTTATACTTATTGGAATAACGCAGCAAAATTATCATTTTTCAGAAAAGGACTATCCAACTCATTAAAAGATGAGCTTGACCGTGGTGAGACCCCAGTACAATTGGATGCGTTTATTAATTATTGCATTCAGATTGACATGCGACTATCCAAAAAGTGACAGGAGAGATGGGCTGCCTGGAATTATGACATTAATCAAGCTACCTCGCCGTCTGCTGTCATGCCCAGGGAGGCCAAAAAAAGAAGTCCCCGAGAACCTGGCACTAAACCTATGCAGATAGACTCCAAATTGAAATGGGAAAGTGCAGAGCGAAGGGAGCGTAGGTTCCGGGACAATTTGTGCCTTTACTGTGGAAAGTTGGATCATTTCCTCATCAACTGCCCCAGCCGCTCTCGGAAGTTAGTTGCAGCTCTGACAGATCTTGACTTCTCTGATGCAGACTCCACTATCTCAGAGCCAGAGACACCAGAGAAGACAGCTGTCCATTCCATCTCAGCAGTGGCCCCTCACCTTCATGGAGGAAATAAGGACTCTCATTGTTTTCTTCCAGTCAAGCTCCTAATAAACTCACTCACAGTGGATTTCTACCTCTGCTATGGTAGACTCGAGAGCTAGTGGCAATTTCATGGATCTATCTTTTGCTCGGAAACATAGGGTTAAATGTCACACAAAATCCTCACCTGTGGTTATGCAGACAGTTGATGGCTCCCCATTAAGCTCAGGGCCAGTGGATCAGGAAACAGTGCCACTTGAAATCCTCATAACTCCTTGTCACCATGAAGTACTCCCATTCCTATTAATTTCTTCTCCACATTTTCCTGTCATCTTGGGTCTACCATGGATGCAAGTGCAGAATCCAACCATTAACTGGGAAACTAAAGAAGTAATCTTTTCTTCTGGCAAAACTCCTCTGGTAGCTCCATCTGAACCAGGTTCAAATGTTTCCATTGACGATAACAAGGCAACAGGGTTACGTCCTGCATACAGTGACTTTACAGATGTTTGTGATAAACAAAATGCAGACAAGCTCCCCCCTCACCGCCCTTATGATTGTCCAATAGAATTACTCCCTGGTGCACCCATACCATTCGGACACATTTACCCTTTGGCAACCCCGGAATTACAGGCCCTCAAGGACTATATCGATGTAAATTTAGCCAAGGGATTTATACGTTCATCCTCCTCACCGGCGGGTGCACCCATATTCTTTGTAAAAAATAAAGGTGGCTCCTTAAGACCCTGCATAGATTACCGTGAGCTTAATAAAAGTACCATCAAGAATCGCTACCCACTACCCCTGATTCTAGAACTCCTAGAAAGAGTACGATATGCAACGATCTATACCAAATTAGACCTAAGAGGCGCATACAACTTAGGGGTACTTCTCACATAGCGAGATCGCTAGCGAGATCGCAGCTGAGTCACGGTTTTTGTGACGCACCAGTGACCTCATCAGCGATCTCGCTGTGTGTGACACTGAGCAGCGATCTGGCCCCTGCTGTGAAATCGCTGCTCGTTACACACAGCTCTGGTTCATTTTTTTGAACGTTGCTCTCCCGCTGTGAAGCACACCGCTGTGTGTGACAGCGAGAGAGCAACGATCTGAATGTTCAGGGAGCCGGCTTCTGGCAGCCTGCGGTAAGCTGTAACCAAGGTAAATATCGGGTAACCAAGCAAGCGCTTAGCTTGGTTACCCGATATTTACCTTGGTTACAGCGTCCACCGCTCTCAGGCTGCCAGCGCTGGCTCCCTGCACACGTAGCCAGACTACACATCGGGTAAGTAAGCAAAGCGCTGTGCTTATTTACCCGATGTGCACTCTGGCTACGAGTGCAGGGAGCCAGCGCTAAGCGGTGTGCGCTGGTAACCAAGGTAAATATCGGGTAACCAAGCTTCGTTACACGATATTTACCTTTGTTACCAAGCGCAGTATCGCTTCCACGCGTCGCTGCTGGCTGGGGGCTGATCACTTGTCGCTGGTGAGATCTGCCTGATTGACAGCTCACCAGCGACCATGTAGCGACGCACCAGCGATCCTGACCAGGTCAGATCGCTGGTGGGATCGCTGGAGCGTCGCTAAAGTGTGACGGTACCCTTAGTCCGCATAAGACCTGGGGATGAATGGAAGACTGCCTTCAGATCCTGTTACGGACATTTTGAGTATTTAGTGATGCCTTTTGGTCTTTGTAATGCTCCAGCCACCTTCCAACACCTCGTCAACGACATGTTTAGAGACATCCTGGACCAGTTTGTAATAATCTATCTCAATGACATCTTGATTTTCTCCAACTCAGTGGAAGAACACCAGCTGCATGTGGCACTTTTTCTGGAACGATTAAGACAGAATCGACTCTACATTAAGATCAAAAAATGTGAATTTCACCAAGATGAAATACAATTCCTTGGTTACATTATCTGCCCTCAAGGTCTATGCATGGACTCTAGTAAGATTAAGGAGATTCTGGACTGGCCGACTCCTAACAGCGTAAAACAAGTTCAACGCTTTATCGGCTTTGCTAATTTTTATAGACGCTTCATTAAAAACTTTTCGGAGATCATTGCTCCCATCACACAACTCACTAAGAAGGCAAATGTCTTTGCATGGTCCCCCGAAGCAGAGGAACCCTTTTCCAATTTAAAATCCAAGTGTACGACAGCCCCTGTGTTAATCCATCCCGACTCAGAACTTCCTTTCATTATGGAAGTCGATGCCTCTGATTGTGCTTTAGTAGCTGTTCTGTCCCAGAGGAAAGGAGATAAGTGTTTATTACATCCCTGTGCCTTCTTCTCCCAACTTTTATCTCCGGCAGAAAGAAAATATGATGTAGGGAATAAGGAATTGCCATCATTGCAGCTTTTAAAGAATGGAGACTAGAGATGAGCGGTGTTCGAAACGAACTGTTCGCCAATCTCAAATTCGACCTGTTTTAGGCGATGTTCGAGTCGTTCAATGAACGCGAACAATTAGCTTCAAATTCGATAGTTCGAGGTTATGTTCGATAACGGTTCGATCACCAAAAGCATAACTGGCTTTTCACAGTAATACTGTCATTCAATGTTAATAATAATATCCAAATCCAATGTATAGTGTGTGGGGGGGCGGGCTTTAGATCAGTGCTGCTGAAATCATTGCGATCTCCTTTTTTTTTTTCCTAACCGCATGTACAGTGGAGCGGTGCAGGCTGTCAGCCAATCACACACAGCAAAGTGCATTTTTTGCACACAAGCAAGGGCATGTGTCATTGGCTGTGTATGTCACATGTCCTTGCCCTATAAGACCCGGACATTTTCCCCATCGCCGCCATTACCTCAGTGCTGCAGTTGTGTGTCAGTCACCGCTACTGCTGCTGTGGGCGCTATAAAGTGTAATAGAGAGATAGGTTTAGGAAGTAGGGACTAGTTGTAATTTCAGCCCTTTTCAGGGCTACGTTAGCGCAGTTCCTAGCGATTTTTGCCAGGCAGGTCTGTGCCAGTGCTGTGAAAGTGTTTTTCACAGCATCTGGCCAAATCTAGCTCAGGCAATCCTTTTGGGCAGGTAGTGTAGCACTGCTGTGAAGAAAGCTACACCACCTGTTTATCCAGTAGCCAATTTTTTACTGCAGCTAGCCCAGGCAATCCCTTGGGCATAGTAGCAGTGTCTGGTAGTCAGTGGTGTAGCCCAGCTGTAAAGTAAGCTACACGGCCTGTCTATCCAGTAGCCAATTTTTTTACAGCAGCTAGCCCAGGCAATACTTTGGGCATAGTACCACTGTTTGGCCGCTCAGCTTTGCTCGATTTCCATCCTAATTGTTTTTGCTTTTGCCAACAACTGTAGAGTTGCCAATTTGTTCACATACAAAATGAGTGTCAAAAGGCCAGATGCTGGTGGAAAGGGGAACAGGCGTGTTGGAAAGGGAAAAAACGTTTGTGTCCGTGGGGTAGGTGATAAAGCAACAGTAACCTCTGCTGAAGAAAGACCATCTTCCAGCCAAAGTAAGATGTCTACTTCTTTCCGTGGACAATCTGATATGATCACTTTCTTACGGACACGACCATCGCTACCAAAGGCATATGAGGCACAAAAAGAGCAGGTGCTTGAATGGATCTCAAGTGCTCTATCAAGTGGCCTCTCCTCCACCTCAACTTCCACATCCCAAATACTCCAGTCCTCTGAGTTGTCACCCCAATCGCACTTGCTTCCTAACAGCTCTCAAGTCTCCACCCACCCTGCTGAATATGGGGTAACAGATGGTTGAGTCTGCAGAGCTGTTCAGTCACACTGTAGCCTGGGAATCAGAGGTCTGCACTGATGCCCATAAGCTTTGTGAGTCGGATCCAGGCACAAATGAAGAAGGTTCTGAGCATAATGTAGACCCTCATTCCCAAACTGTAACTCCTCTCGGTGGAGACAATGAGGAACATGCTGATGAGACTCAGATACCCGATTGGAACGACAACTTTACTATTTGGTCAGGGTAGGAAGAGGTTGGCTCTGAGGACGAGGGGTGTGAGAACACACAGGGTGATGATGAGGTTGGAGATCCCACTTACTGTCAACCCACAGTCAGCCAGTCGATGAGGTCAGCAGAGAAGGTGGAGGAGGATGCTACTGACGACAAGGTTAGGTTGCGTCTTCCTGGACAGACACGGAGTACTAGAAGCGCACGTCAACAACTGCATCCTCAGCCACAACTCTGCCTCTGAGCAGAAGTCGTGGTGGCTCTGCAGGTCGCATGGGCTCTAAGCCTTTCCTAACCTTGGCCTTTTTTGACATCGCAAAGGATCACCCAACTCATGTCATCTGTAAGATTTGTCACCAATCTCTAAGTAGAGGCCAGAAACTCACTAGTTTGAGTACTTCGTCCATGAACCGTCACATTGATATGAAGCATAAGTCGCAGTGGGAAGCTCACTGTGCTACAATGCGGCCTAGCGGGGCAGGCCAACCACCATCTGCCCCATCAAGTGCATCCTCATGCTCTTCATCCTCTGTGACTGTGGGGACAGCAGTCACACATGCTTTTGGACGCAGACCTTCCACCTCTTCCACTTGTTTTGGAAGTGGAAACAGCTGCTGGTGTTAAGCTCTCTCCGACATTGAGAGCACCACCTTTGGATGAAGGCAACATTATATCTCCGCCTGCACCGTCTTCACAGACCAGCAGTTTGCCAGGGACACCCTACTCAATGCCGTCTCGGCACAGCAGCCAGCCCTCGGTCCCTCAGATGTGGACAAGTAAAAGACCATTTCCTCCTAGCCATGACAAAGCTAAGAGGTTGAATTTCACCATCTGCAAGCTGTTGGCTACGGAAATGCTGCCTTTCCACCTGGTGGACACAGAGGATTTTCGAGACCTTATGTCCATCGCAGTGCCCCAGTACCAGATGCCCAGTTGCCACTACTTCTCCAAGAAAGATGTACATGCGCTACACCAGCATGTCGCACACAACATCACCGCTTCCTTGAGAAACTCTGTGTGTGACAGGGTGCATTTCACCACAGATACTTGGACCAGTAAGCATGGACAGGGGCGTTACATGTCGCTGACTGGGCACTGGGTAACTATGGTGAGAGACGGAGAAGAGTCTGCTGTACAAGTTTTGCGTCCCCACGAGTTGTGCGTCAATCCTCTTATTGTAGAAGTTCCTCCACTGCTTCTGCCTCTTCAACCTCGTCTCGGTCCTCCACCTCCGCCCAAAGCCTGTCTGGTAAGGCCACCCACGTTGTAACTGCGCACAAGAAATCCCGTACACCTCCTTACTATGCTGGCAGCAGAGCTCAATGGCATCAGGCGGTCTTTACTTTCAAATGTCTGGGAAATGTGAGTCACACAGCTGAGGAGTTGTGGTCAGCTCTGGAGACCGAGTTTCATCAATGGTTGTCTGCACTCAACCTGCAGCCAGGGAAGGCCATGTGCAACAATGCTGCAAACCTGGGTGCGGCCCTTCGCCGGAGCAATGTGACACGTGCCTTGTATGGAATTTATAGAATAAGGGGGCACCTTTCCCCTATTGGGATCACCATCAGCAAAAATTGGGGAAAATTCAAACAAGAGAAAAAGAGTTGCTGTATATAGAGATCAACCAAAGCATTTTTGTTCAATTAAAAAAATTTAATTTTATTAGTACAAAATTTATGCATACATAGAATCCACACAAGACAGTGAAAGGGTTAAAAACCATTTAAAATATGTATAATCAACGAACACCCCAATACATGGTTCCATGTCAGGAACCTGACACCGAAATTTCGAATATCACTTATACTAGATGTACCATGCAATAATAAATCCAGGTAGGATGCAGAACATGAATGTCATCCGTTACTGCAATCATATACCCAGTTGTACTTAAAAGTATAGCATACTATCTGACACCACCATTGTTAAATACAATATAATAATTATAGACAACCAGCAGGACAAATGGAAATAAAAACCTTATATAAAGGAAAGGAAATCAGCGTACAACAGACACCGATTTAAGTATGGTAAAACACCAGCTATCCAAAGGCGTCCAAAATGAAACATCAGGTTACCTGCTAGAGGTCCAGATTTAAAGCAGTGCAAGGTCACAGGATCGGTGTAGGTATGGGGTGTTGCCCCACGCGTATCACCACAGAGAATGTGGCTTCGTCAAGGACCAAAAAATAAGTGATACCATCACCGATCGTAGTGCAATTTAGCCCCTGAGCTGAGCACTTACCAGCTGGGTCTAATCCTGCTGGAATGCCATGTGAGGCATTACATCAGAGTCCAGAAATAACCAGGTCAGTAAAGCAAGCTGAATTAGCACCTGTCCCCACACACATATAATAGAGCATGCGCGATGGTAAGAGATTGGTGATGGAAATGTTCACTTAAGCGGGCTTCACACGCTACGAGATCGCTACAGCGATCTCGTTGGGGTCACGTATTTTGTGACGCACATCCAGCCGCTGTAGCGATGCCGTTGCATGTGACGCCTATGAGCGATTTTGCATCGTTGCAAAAACGTGCAAAATCGCTCATCGGCGACATGGGGGTCCATTCTCAAATATCGTTACTGCAGCAGTAACGAAGTTGTTCCTCGTTCCTGCGGCAGCACACATCGCTCCGTGTGACACCGCAGGAACGAGGAAGCTCTCCTTACCTGCCTCCCAGCCACAATGCGGAAGCAAGGAGGTGGGCGGGATGTTCGTCCCGCTCATCTCTGCCCCTCCGCTTCTATTGGGCGGCGGTTCAGTGACACTGCAGTGATGCTGAACGAACCGTCCCCTTAGAAAGGAGATGGTTCGCCGGTCACAGCAACGTCGCAGGGAAGGTAAGTAGTGTGACGGGTCCGGGCGATGTTGTGCGACACAGGCAGCGATTTGCCCGTGTCGCACAACAGATGGGGGCGGGTACGCACGATGGCGATATCGGTACCGATATCGCAGTGTGTAAAGCGGCCTTTACTCAAATGAAATCGTACATGCCAAAGAAGTAGTAAATCAAATCTCATATATTTGCCCACCAAAATATAATGTTAACCAAGAGTGAATACATGTATTTTTGAAAGTGACTCAAGCCCTCAGTGGACTGCCAGTAGTATGCATGTCTGGTAACCTAGCAACACAGGTAAACAGGTAACGATCCATACATGCATTATCACGGCGAACCGATCAGCGCATATATATGTATCATTTTGGAAAATTCCTCATATCACAATATCAACAAGTAATCCCACCTAATAAGCATATAAGATGGACTAAAATATATGTAGAGAGTGATTTTGAACATGGTAGGGCAAGAATAATCATATTGTAAAAGTTAAATCAACCTGTAGATCAGATTCGGGTTGAAAAGCACAGGTTATCCAGGTACATCACATACATATCCCAATGTATTTGCCCAAAACTGATACCCTGTGGAGCAAGTTCAATATTCACACATGAAAGCAAATATAACTTTATAAGACCATTTTATCGACAGATTGCCGGCAATACATATATCTAAAAACCTGGTAGCGTAAATGCACAGATCTGTATCACAGCGTATACTGACACAATACATCGTACAAATCCTAGAGAACCAGCCCGCTTATACACTTATCAAATGAAAATTTCTTTATATTAAAGTATCTAAACCAAATACCCCCTTATGAATATATGAGAAACAACACTGAGCAAGTTTGTTCATGAAGAGAAATAACGACTGTAAAGCAAGTTCAATGTCCACCAGAAATAAATATATTGTTGTAAACTTATACTCGCAGCACATTGTCAGCAAAACAATATATCTGGTCACCTGGCAGCGTAAATATACAGATCAGAGTTAAACCACACACTGCCATACATCATACAATTCTTGAGGACCAGGCGTGCCTTGTATGGCTCACGTGTTGAACTTGGTTATCCAGCAATTTTTAACCCACTATCCAGGCCTAGATGGGCTTCTGCAAAGGGCATGGTCGCTATGTGCTCACTTCCGCCGTTCACACCCCGCAGCTCAACGACTTGCATCGTTCCAGAAGTCTTTCGGCCTGCCGGTTCACCGGCTGAAATGCGAAGTGCCGACACGCTGGAATTTGACTGCACATGTTGCAGTGACTGTGGCAGCACCGCTGAGCCCTGGTACAATACGTTATGACGTATAGCCTGGGCCAACAAGATCCAGAGGTGGGACAATCATGCTGCTGGAGTAGTCTCAGATCAAGGACCTATGCACCCTTCTGCACAGTTTTGAAATGGCGACGAAGATGTTTAGCGCTGACGATGCCATTATCAGCATGACTATTCCGGTCATCTACATGCTGGAGCACACTAAACAGTATTCAGAGTCAGGTGGTGGGGCAAGAGGAAGGGGAGGAAGTACAGGAGGAGTCCTATGCGGAAGGGATACAAAAGATCTCCAAGGTCCAGACGGTCAGCAGCACCAAGTCGGCAGGCATGGGACGATGGGGAAGAGGGATTAACAAGGGCGCATGGTAGCAGCCAAACTGTTGAGGAACGTGCAGGAGGCCACGAAGAAATGCAGGACGAACTGTCGATGGGCATGGAAGACTCAGCAGATGAGGGACACCTTGATCACATTTCTGTTGTGCGAGGTTGGGGGGAGAGGGCAGAGGAAGGAAGCATGAGTCTCACCTCGCCGCCACCAACACAACAAGGACTTGGTCCTGGATGCGCAAGACACATGTTATGTCCTGGTGGTGGATCCTCTGGGCCGTGCACCGGACTCCCCCAGTGAGGCAACCCGGAGCTAACCCCTGTACAGGTACTGTCCTGATCACCCCACCAGAGGGCCTAGATGCACGGTAGCCGGAGTACTAGTGGTGCAGGACCAGCGTTCTTCAGGAGACTGGTAGAAAGATGTCTCTGGGGCCACAGAGTTCCTGGAGGCAGTGCCGATGACGGAGATCAGGTTCTGGTGCCGGGTAGGAGCATCAGGCGGGATCTGGATCCTGCTGGACGTGAAGGCTGAGATCACCAGGTGAAGTCGGGGATCAGAGACGGGTTCCGGCTGAAGGAAGATGATGGGATTCACAGCCAACAGTCACCGGAAGAGTTCCTGGGTAATCCGTAGTTAGGACCGGGTTAAGGTGGCAGGGCTGGCTGCGAAAGAGACAGGGTTAACAGGAGACAAGGTACGAGGCGACCTGAACACCTAGCTAAAGTAACACGTTGATCAGGCGCCGCCAACATGGAAAGGGAAGTCTTATATACCCTGCACCTGTATCAGCCATATCCTGTTTCAGGAGTCCTGGGCCTATAAGACAAGGTGAGTGGGCACGGCCCCGCCCTATACACATGCATGAGCCTAGGGGCCAGAGGCAAACACAGGAGACCTGGGACAGGATGCAGGGGAGCACGAGCGGAAGCAGCATCCGCGATCGATGAGCACGTTGACCGGATCAGTGGGTAAGGAGCGGTGTTGTGACACTGAGACCGGATCAGTGGGTAAGAAGCAGTGCCGGTACACTGGGAGCGTGACAGTACCCCTACCTCACACCCTCCTCCCCGCAACCGGGACAAGAAGCCACGCAGAAGAGGGGCAGTAATGTACCTCCGGGGTATCCAGGATTGGGCTTTAGGACCGCAACCTACCCAATCAACAAGGAAGGATTGCTTACCCCGCACTCACTTGATGGCCACTATACCTCTTACCGTACACTCCCTGTCAGCAGCAACGGGAAGAGGAGGAGCACTGTCAGCAGAAGAGAGGGAACCAAGGACTACCGGCTCAGGTGTCCTGGTCCGGGCACAAGACGGACAAGTAGAGACAAAGGAGGCAACATCCTGACTGAGAGACGGCCACCAATGGGCCCGACCAATAGCACTCAGGGTCTCCTCTCGATCGGCGTGGGTGTATGATTCCAAAGAATGCCCCCACTGAAGAACATCGAGCCTGTCGGTCTCCGCGACGAAGGACTTCCCAGGAGGCATTTGTGCCAGGGTGGAGGTAGCCACCGTCACAACCTTACTGGGACCAACGCTGGACCGATTTGTCTGTTCTTCTTGTTCTTCCGGCATAAAGGACTCCGGTGACTGAGGAACGGGCTGTAGACAGTTGTCATGGCACAACGGGCCCCAACGAGTGATCGCTCCAGAGCGCCAACTAACGCCGGGTTCATGGAGTCGTAACCAGGGCAGACCCAGCAGGATTGCGTGAGCCATCTTCGGGAGAACATATAAAGCAATCTTTTCATTATGTTGAGCTCCAACACGGAGTTCCACGGGTTTGGTACTAAACAAAACGGGTTTGGATAAGGGTTTTCCGTTCACGGAGGTGAGCCTGAGGGGCGTAGCAAGCGGGGTGTTAGGTATCCGATATCGGTTCACTGTAGCCTGTTGGATGAAATTGCCCGCTGCTCCCGAATCAATGTGAGCCTCTGCCGGGAACCGGGTCTTCTTCGTCGTCACCTGGACAGTCTGTCTAACTGAGACTGAGGGGGTTCCAGTACCTAGGGTGGCAACTCCAACCAACCTTAGGCCTTGGGGTCTCCCTGGTCTCTCAGGGTAAGAGCGAAGCAGGTGTGTACTGCTTCCACAGTAGAAGCACAGACCCAGGGCGAGCCGCTCTGCTCGGCGTTGCTTTGCTAGTCCCAGATGGTCTATTTCCATAGGTTCGGGAGTAGAATCGCAGGATGGCAGTGGCGGGGGAACGGTGGACCTTTGCGGAGTGGAGATGTGACGGGTTGGTCGCCTCTCCTGGGATACTTCCTTGGATCGTACCTGAAAACGAAGATCGATCCGGGTTGCTAGAGAGACTAGAGCATCCAAAGTACGAGAACATCACGACCGACTAATTCATCCTTGATGCAGCCGGAAAGGCCCTCCCAAAAGGCTGCCTTCAATGCCTCGTTGTTCCATCCTGACTCAGAGGCAAGCGTACAGAACTGGATGGCGTACTGACCAACCGTTAGGGTTCCTTGGCGTAGCCGGAGGAGCGCAGAGGTAACCGCGGTGGTGCGTCCTAGTTCATCGAAAGTGCTACGGAAGGCCTGAAGGAATTCCAGGATGTCGGTAGTCACTGGGTCCTCATTCTCCCACAAAGAATTTATCCAGGCCAATGCTTCGCCTTCCAGGTGGGACATCAGAAAGACCACCTTTGCTCGATCAGAGACAAAGAGGTGTGGAAGCAACTCGAAATGTGGGGAACATTGATTCAGAAAACCTCTACATGTCTTGGGGTCCCCAGCATAACGAGGCGGAGCAGCTAGGTGGAGTTGCGACGCCGAGGAGGGAACAGATGCGGCTGTAGTCGCGGTTGGTTGCGTCGATGAGGATGTGGCTGTGGTCTGTAATGTGTACAAACGGTGGTCCACAGACGTCAAGAAATTCAGTATGCGGGTTAGGGTCTCATGCTGTCGCACCAGTTCCTGGCGCAGTTCAGCTAGTTCAGACGTTTGTGCTCCGGTGGAATCCATGGCCTGATCAATCTGTTATGTCCTGGTGGTGGATCCTCTGGGCCGTGCACCAGCCTCCCCCAGGGAGGCAACCCGGAGCTAACCCCTGTACAGGGACTGTCCTGATCACCCCACCAGAGGACTTAGATGCACGGTAGCCGGAGTACTAGTGGTGCAGGACCAGCGTTCTTCAGGAGACTGGTAGAAAGATGTCTCTGGGGCCACAGAGTTCCTGGAGGCAGTGCCGATGACGGAGATCAGGTTCTGGTGCCGGGTAGGAGCATCAGGCGGGATCTGGGTCCTGCTGGACGTGAAGGCTGAGATCACCAGGTGAAGTCGGGGATCGGAGACGGGTTCCGGCTGAAGGAAGATGATGGGATTCACAGCCAACAGTCACCGGAAGAGTTCCTGGGTAATCAGTAGTTAGGACCGGGTTAAGGTGGCAGGGCTGGCTGCGAAAGAGACAGGGTTAACAGGAGACAAGGTACGAGGGGACCTGAACACCTAGCTAAAGTAATACGTTGATCAGGCGCCGCCCACATGGAAAGGGAAGTCTTATATACCCTGCACCTGTATCAGCCATATCCAGTTTCAGGAGTGCTGGGCCTATAAAACAAGGTGAGTGGGCGCGGTCCCGCCCTATACACATGCATAAGCCTAGGGGCCAGAGGCAAACACAGGAGACCGGGGACAGGACGCAGGGGAGCACGAGCGGGAGCAGCGGCCGCGATCGGGGAGCACGTGGACCGGATCAGTAGGTAAGGAGTGGTGTCGTGACACCGAGACCGGATCAGCGGGTAAGAAGCGGTGCTGGTACACCGGGAGCGTGACAACACATGAGCGCCTTCTTGCTGCAATACCTACAACATGACCCTCGGATTGTCAGAATTCGAAGTAATGCTGACTACTGGGTTGCCACACTCTTAGATCTCCAGTACAAGAGAAAATTTGGCAAAATAATTCCTGCCACTGAAAGGGACGCACGTATGCAGGAGTATCAGCAGAAGCTGTTACAGAATCTTAGATCGGCTTTTCCACTAAACACCAGTGGTGCACAGAGTGAATCTCACAGTAGTATCTCCAAGTGAACATCGATGCCATGACTGTGCAACTGGAGCCTTGCTCATTTTGGGCTTCCAATCTGGAAAATGGCCTGAGCTCGCCACTTGCGCCTTGGATATCTTGACGTGTCCCGCAGCCTGCGTTCTCTCGGAACGTGTCTTCAGTGCTGCTGGTGGTGTGCTGACAAATAAGCGCATGCGTCTGTCCAGTGACAATGTGGACAGACTAACGTTCATCAAGATGAACAAGTCATGGATCCACAAGGACTTTTCTACCCCTGTGTCATCCTGGGGAGACTAAAGGCTTGTGGATTTTTGAATGTGCTTCATGAAAATAAGCATATTAAGTTTGCAACTGTGGGACAAGTGATGCCACTTAAGTGGTGACTGTGTCCAAATATTTGGAAAAAATGGAGACTCTTGTTTGAGTCCCCTTGCTGTGTTTTATATGATTTTAGAAGGGCATGACATCCCTATATCTATGTCTCCTCCTCCTTTTACTCGTCCACCTCTTTTCTTTTCACATGAGTTTATGTACTTGTCACTTTTCCATGTGTTCGTTGTGTCTTCTGAGTAGTTTGTCACCTTTTGGACACCTTAGAAGGTGTTTTCTATATGTTTGTACGTGTTTGTGTTTGCCTGCCATTGTTTTCAATGGTGTTCGACTGTGTTCGAAAGTGTTCGACGAACCGAACACGAACACTAGGGTGGTGGCTCATCTCTAATGGAGACACCTTCTTCAGGGGGCAGCACAACAAATTACAGTATTAACTGATCACTGAAACTTGGAATTTATTAGATCAGCTAAATGTCTGTCCCCCCGTCAAGCACGTTAGAGCCTGTTTCTTAATCAGTTCAACTTCATTGTATCATATAGGCCGGGTTCCCGTAAAAGTAAAGTTCCTGCTTTATCCAGAATATATGCTAATGACTGTCACTTCAAGTCCTCCCAAGCCCATTTTACCGCAATCCAAGTTTGTGGGTTTAGTCCATAATAGGGATTTATTAGAAGAAATACGAGAGGCCTATGATTCTGACTCTTTCTTATCTCAACCATCTGGCAATGTCCATTTAGTGTTCAAAAACAAGGTCTAGACCCATGGGCAACAATTATATATACCGAAAACAATGAGATTGAAGATCTTACAATTGGTGCATGACTCAAAAATGGCAGGTCATAGAGGTGTACATAAGACCCAAGAATTATTGTCTCGTTTCTTTTGGTGGCTCAATTATCAAAAAGATGTGAGCGGATATGTTACATCCTGTGACATTTGTGCCAGATGCAAGACACCTTGGGCCTCACCCACAGGGTTGTTACAACCCTTACCAGTCCCTTCTCGCCCCTTGGGGTCTGTTTACATGGACTTTATTGTTGATCTACCTTCCTCGAAATGAAAAAATACATTCCTGGTAGGGGTTGATCGACTCACTAAAGCTGCGCATTTTATTCCAAGTACCGGTTTACCATCTGCTAAGGCCACAGCAGATTTAGTAATTAACAATGTATTCCGTCTCCATGGGGTTCCTGATGAAGTGATCTCAGATCATGGAATTCAATTTACATCAAAATTCTGGCAGAGCTTCTGCAAAGCTCTTGATATCACGGTTAACTTGTCGACTGCTTTCCACCCACAGTCCAACGGACAGACTGAACGCACCAACCAATCCTTACAACAGTACCTCCGGTGCTATATCTGCCATTTACAAGACGACTGGATCGACCTACTTCCAGTTGCTGAATTTTTCTATAATAACACCCAGAGTGCGTCGACCAAACAAACTCCTTTCTTCGCGAACCTTGGGTATCATCCACATATCCTCCATAGATTACTTGTCACTCCGTCGACTCCATCTGTGGAGGTACGAATCTCTGCTTTGCAACAAAATCTGGAGTTACTCAAGAAAACATTGCAGACGGCTCAAGACACAAATAAGAAGGCTCTGGGGAGATAAGGTATGCACACCAGTGACTATGTAAGGGGAATACATGAAATAGCAGAAACTGCTATGTAAATACTGACTTGAAAAATCCAATAGCTATATGCAAGAGTGAATATGTGAAAAATGGAATCTGCATTACTGCCATGAACATATGAATCACGAGAAATTTAGCTACTGAATTGATCAATGCAATAGAGCCCCAACACTACGCCAAAGTATTTCTCTACGTTGGGGTCCCTAGCTTGTGTGTGTCCTCTCATGCAGTTAAAAAACCTACCGTGTATGGGAAGCTGAGACCCAGGCTATTTATGCGTATGATATGGATTGGCAATAGGTGTGGTTGGGGAGGGTTCACAAACGAAAAAATACTAACAAATAGGAATAACGTTTGGAACACCATTCTAAGTCCGAACTGGGTGCAAAAACCTAAAAAAACATCACTATGGGGAGATAAGGTATGCACACCAGTGACTATGTAAGGGGAATACATGAAATAGGAGAAACTGCTGTGTGAATACTGACTTGAAAAATCCAATAGCTATATGCAAGAGTGAATATGTGAAAAATGGAATCTGCATTACTGCCATGAACATATGAATCAAGAGAAATTTAGCTACTGAATTGATCAATGCAATAGAGCCCCAACACTACGCCAAAGTATTTCTCTACGTTGGGGTCCCTAGCTTGTGTGTGTCCTCTCATGCAGTTAAAAAACCTACCGTGTATGGGAAGCTGAGACCCAGGCTATTTATGCGTATGATATGGATTGGCAATAGGTGTGGTTGGGGAGGGTTCACAAACGAAAAAATACTAACAAATAGGAATAACGTTTGGAACACCATTCTAAGTCCGAACTGGGTGCAAAAACCTAAAAAAACATCACTATGGGGAGATAAGGTATGCACACCAGTGACTATGTAAGGGGAATACATGAAATAGCAGAAACTGCTGTGTGAATACTGACTTGAAAAATCCAATAGCTATATGCAAGAGTGAATATGTGAAAAATGGAATCTGCATTACTGCCATGAACATATGAATCAAGAGAAATTTAGCTACTGAATTGATCAATGCAATAGAGCCCCAACACTACGCCAAAGTATTTCTCTACGTTGGGGTCCCTAGCTTGTGTGTGTCCTCTCATGCAGTTAAAAAACCTACCGTGTATGGGAAGCTGAGACCCAGGCTATTTATGCGTATGATATGGATTGGCAATAGGTGTGGTTGGGGAGGGTTCACAAACGAAAAAATACTAACAAATAGGAATAACGTTTGGAACACCATTCTAAGTCCGAACTGGGTGCAAAAACCTAAAAAAAATCACTATGGGGAGATAAGGAATGCACACCAGTGACTATGTAAGGGGAATACATGAAATAGCAGAAACTGCTGTGTGAATACTGACTTGAAAAATCCAATAGCTATATGCAAGAGTGAATATGTGAAAAATGGAATCTGCATTACTGCCATGAACATATGAATCAAGAGAAATTTAGCTACTGAATTGATCAATGCAATAGAGCCCCAACACTACGCCAAAGTATTTCTCTACGTTGGGGTCCCTAGCTTGTGTGTGTCCTCTCATGCAGTTAAAAAACCTACCGTGTATGGGAAGCTGAGACCCAGGCTATTTATGCGTATGATATGGATTGGCAATAGGTGTGGTTGGGGAGGGTTCACAAACGAAAAAATACTAACAAATAGGAATAACGTTTGGAACACCATTCTAAGTCCGAACTGGGTGCAAAAACCTAAAAAAACATCACTATGGGGAGATAAGGTATGCACACCAGTGACTATGTAAGGGGAATACATGAAATAGCAGAAACTGCTGTGTGAATACTGACTTGAAAAATCCAATAGCTATATGCAAGAGTGAATATGTGAAAAATGGAATCTGCATTACTGCCATGAACATATGAATCAAGAGAAATTTAGCTACTGAATTGATCAATGCAATAGAGCCCCAACACTACGCCAAAGTATTTCTCTACGTTGGAGCCCCTAGCTTGTGTGTGTCCTCTCATGCAGTTAAAAAACCTACCGTGTATGGGAAGCTGAGACCCAGGCTATTTATGCGTATGATATCGATTGGCAATAGGTGTGGTTGGGGAGGGTTCACAAACGAAAAAATACTAACAAATAGGAATAACGTTTGGAACACCATTCTAAGTCCGAACTGGGTGCAAAAACCTAAAAAAACATCACTATGGGGAGATAAGGAATGCACACCAGTGACTATGTAAGGGGAATACATGAAATAGCAGAAACTGCTGTGTGAATACTGACTTGAAAAATCCAATAGCTATATGCAAGAGTGAATATGTGAAAAATGGAATCTGCATTACTGCCATGAACATATGAATCAAGAGAAATTTAGCTACTGAATTGATCAATGCAATAGAGCCCCAACACTACGCCAAAGTATTTCTCTACGTTGGGGTCCCTAGCTTGTGTGTGTCCTCTCATGCAGTTAAAAAACCTACCGTGTATGGGAAGCTGAGACCCAGGCTATTTATGCGTATGATTTATGCGTATGATGTAAGTATAGGTTTACTTTTATCCAAGGGGTAAAAAAAATCTATCCAAAGTTTGTCCAAAAAAAGTGGAACACTTTTTGCGCCATTTTCCACTACCCTTAGCGTTCTCATTTTTAGAGATCTATGGCTCAGAGATGGCTTATTTTCTGCATCTTGAGATGACATTTTAATGATACCATTTTTGCGCAGATGATATGTTATAGTCCAAAAATGTCCGTACGGGATGTGGATATGTACCGGAAGGGACCGGGCACAAACGCCAACCAGAGGCAGCAGACAAAGTCCAGAACCAGCGAGGGCACAGCTTGATGAGACCAGGTGGAGTCCAGGGCCGGTGTCAGGTGATTCACCAGGATCCAAATAACAGCCAGGTAATGAGAGCAGCGGGGCAGGAGTAGACAGGAAGCAGTATACTCAAGCAACTAGACTAAGCTTAGATTATATGCCATATGGAGATCCAATTTAGTAAATATTTTGAGCTGTCGTACTCTCTCCAATAGTTCGAGAATCAACGGCAACGGATACCGGCTCCGGATGGTTATCTTATTAAGTTACCGGTAGTCGATACAAGGTCGCAGAGTCCCCTCTTTCTTCTTCACGAAAAAGATGGGTGCACCCGCTGGTGAGGTAGAAGGTCGAATAAATCCCTTGGTTAGGTTTTCATCGATATAATCTTTCAGTGCTTGTAACTCTTGGGCCGCCAACGGGTAGACATGACCAAATGGGATTTCTGCCCCTGGAAGTAATTCTATGGGACAATCATACGGTCTATGCGGGGGAAGCCGATCTGCTTTTTTTTTGTCGCATATATCTGCGAATTCATTATAAACCGGGGGTAGAACAGGTACCTGTACAGTGCCCTCCGCATTCTGTGTTACTGGAACCGGTACAGTTGGACTAATGGTCGGACCACTCTGGGGTGGGAAGGATATTTCTTTAGTCTCCCAATCGATGACTGGATTTGTAGACTGCAGCCAAGGAAGTCGTAAAATTAATCAAAAAATGGGGAGAAGAAATCAACATGAAAACAAGGGTCTCCTGCTGACCTGGTTTCATCACACATTCAAGGGGTACTGTCTCCCGATCAACTGGTCCGGAAACTAATGGAGAACCGTCTACCTTCTCCATGGTAACCGGTGAGGATCTTTGTTGAGTCTGGATACCGTGTTTCCTGGCAAAAGAAAAGACCATGAAATTTCCCCCTGCCCCAGTGTCTATCATAGCAGATGTAGGAATTAACTGTCCCTCCCACCGAATCTGAATGGGAAGCGAGCAATGGGTGTACTTCCCTTCCGGGTCCTTAGGTGAAGTTGACATTAAAGTTGAGGGAAATACCGCATCCAGGTGTATACTTGTTTCAGAGATGTTGGACTCTGCGTCCGTGTTGTCCCACTCTGCCACTGCTGCCAGTACCTTATTCGTGCGATTGGGACGTTTTGGGCAGTCAATCAGAAAATGGTCCGATTGACCACAATAGAAACACAAACGCTCACGGAGCCGATGTTCACGACTTTCGTTGGTCTCTCGCCTTTGCAGAGAGTCCACTTGCAAAGGAACATCCTCGGCCTCCCGTGGCATCTTGTGAGCGGATTCCCTAGAAGGAAAAGCAAAGTTGGTTACCCGGTTTTCAGCTGCCCACTTTTCCTGTCTGCGTTCCGTCAAGCGGGTATCGATACGCACACAGTGTCGGAGAAACAGTTCAAAATCCCGTGGAGATTCGGCACGAGCTAACTCGTCCTTGATGGTACCGGACAGACCCTTTCTGAAAACTGAAAATAGCGCATTATTTCCCCAGTCGGTGTCTACCACTAACCTTTTGAACTTGGTGGGGTATTCAATGACAGACCGCTTTCCCTGACGTAAGGAAACAAAACAATCACTGATCTCGGGGAGACCAGCCAGAGAAAACACTGCCGGCAGCCAGTGAGGGAGCTCAAGACAGTGAAATCCTAGGTACATTGCCCCCCTCGCTGGCTGCCGGCAGTGTTTTCTCTGGCTGGTCTCCCCGAGATCAGTGATTGTTTTGTTTTGTTGGTCTACTAGGCATTGCTCCCACCCGGCCAGAATCCTACTCCACACTGATGAGGGGCAATACCACGAAACGGCTGTCTGTGGATGGATACCTGACCTTGGTATTTCCCTTGTCATATCTTTAAACTTGTCAAAAAGTTGGATATTGAGTAAAAGGGCCACTTAATATGATGGTTATGGTGATCTCCTAAAAAGAGTCAACCCTTGGCTGGGCCCTTCCCGGAGGGATATCTGGCTGGTTTCTGTGTTGAGACTCCTAACAGAGGCTCCACGGACCTTTTTGATTTGCATATTTCCCAGGGGGCAATGTACCTAGGATTTCACTGTCTTGAGCGCCCTCGCTGGCTGCCGGCAGTGTTTTCTCTGGCTGGTCTCCCCGAGATCAGTGATTGTTTTGTTTTGTTGGTCTACTAGGCATTGCTCCCACCCGGCCAGAATCCTACTCCACACTGCTGAGGGGCAATACCCCGAAACGGCTGTCTGTGGATGGATACCTGGCCTTGGTATTTCCCTTGTCATATCTTTAAACTTGTCAAAAAGTTGGATATTGACTAAAAGGGCCACTTAATATGGTGGTTATGGTGGTCTCCTAAAAAGAGTCACCCCTTGGCTGGGCCCTTCCCGGAGGGATATTTGGCTGGTTTCTGTGTTGAGACTCCTAACAGAGGCTCCACGGACCTTTTTGATTTGCATATTTCCCAGGGGGCAATGTACCTAGGATTTCAATGTCTTGAGCACCCTCGCTGGCTGCCGGCAGTGTTTTCTCTGGCTGTTCTCCCCGAGATCAGTGATTGTTTTGTTTTGTTGGTCTACTAGGCATTGCTCCCACCCGGCCAGAATCCTACTCCACACTGATGAGTGGCAATACCCCGAAACGGCTGTCTGTGGATGGATACCTGGCCTTGGTATTTCCCTAGTCATATCTTTAAACTTGTCAAAAAGTTGGATATTGACTAAAAGGGCCACTTAATATGGTGATTATGGTGGTCTCCTAAATAGAGTCACCCCTTGGCTGGGCCCTTCCCGGAGGGATATTTGGCTGGTTTCTGTGTTGAGACTCCTAACTAGAGTTGAGCGCGGTTCGAGGTTCTCCAGTTCGCGGCTCGAGTGATTTTGGGGGCTGATCGAACTAGAACTCGAGCTTTTTGCTAAAGCTCGATAGTTCTAGATACGTTCGAGAACGGTTCTAGCAGCAAAAAGACAAGCTAATTACTAGCTGGCTTTCCGCTGTAATAGTGTAAGTCACTCTGTGACTCACACTATTATGAAATTTCAGTGTATAGTGTGCGTGAACAGCGCATTCAGATCACTGCTGTATGGATAATGGCGATCGCCATTTTTTTTTTTTCCTTGTCTTCCTTCCCTAAGCGCGCGCGTGTAGTGGGGCGGGCCAGCATGTCAGCCAATCCCAGACACACACACAGCTAAGTGGACTTTTAGCCAGAGAAGCAACGGCATGTGTGATAGGATGTCCATGTCACATGTCCCTGCATTATAAAAACGGACATTTTCCTCCAGCACGCAATTATCTGCCTTCTGCGTCTTGGTGTCAGTCACCGCTGGCGTAGCTCCTGTCTCCGATACTGCTGTGTACGCTCTATACACAGCGCTATACAGAATAGGGATAGAAGTTTCTATTAGTCCTTTTAAGGGCTAATACCGGCAGGGTCAGAGCCATAGGTGACAGTCAGGTCCGTGAAAACAGATTTTAACAGCTACACAAGATGACAGCGTCTGTGTAGCTAAGGTCAGGGATTTCCTCGCTGCATTTCCCCATTAGGAGGGATAGAAAGGCAGGCTTCCTTTCCTCTACCCAGACCCACAACCCTGCCACTGTACCCTCCTGCCCTTTGCACACTCAAGCTCATTGTTACTAAGCCATTATACTAGCAAACACTGAGTAAACTTAGTGGCATCCTAAAAGTGGCTGTTGGACTTCCATTAGTGTCCCACTGGTGCAAATCTATGTGCAGCACCTCTGCATTGCACACTCAAACTCATTGTTACTAAGCCATTATACTAGCAAACACTGAGTAAACGTAGTGGCATCCTAAAAGTGGCTGTTGGACTTCCATTAGTGTCCCACTGGTGCAAATCTATGTGCAGCACCTCTGCATTGCACACTCAAACTCATTGTTACTAAGCCATTATACTAGCAAACACTGAGTAAACTTAGTGGCATCCTGAAAGTGGCTATTGGACTTCCATTAGTGTCCCACTGGTGCAAGTCTATGTGCAGCACCTCTGCATTGCACACTCAAACTCATTGTTACTAAGCCATTATACTAGCAAACACTGAGTAAACTTAGTGGCATCCTAAACGTGGCTGTTGGACTTCTGTATTGTCCCACTAGTGCAAAGATATTTGCAGCACGTCTGCCTGCATTGCACAATCAAACTCATTGTTACTAAGCCATTATACTAGCAACCACTGAGTAAACTTAGTGGCATCCTAAAAGTGGCTGTTGGACTTCCATTAGTGTCCCACTGGTGCAAATCTATGTGCAGCACCTCTGCATTGCACACTCAAACTCATTGTTACTAAGCCATTATACTAGCAAACACTGAGTAAACTTAGTGGCATCCTAAAAGTGGCTGTTGGACTTCCATTAGTGTCCCACTGGTGCAAATCTATGTGCAGCACCTCTGCATTGCACACTCAAACTCATTGTTACTAAGCCATTATACTAACAAACACTGAGTAAACTTAGTGGCATCCTAAAAGTGGCTGTTGGACTTCCATTAGTGTCCCACTGGTGCAAATCTATGTGCAGCACCTCTGCATTGCACACTCAAACTCATTGTTACTAAGCCATTATACTAGCAAATACTGAGTAAACTTAGTGGGATCCTAAACGTGGCTGTTGGACTTCTGTATTGTCCCACTAGTGCAAAGATATTTGCAGCACGTCTGCCTGCATTGCACAATCAAACTCATTGTTACTAAGCCATTATACTAACAAACACTGAGTAAACTTAGTGGCATCCTAAAAGTGGCTGTTGGACTTCCATTAGTGTCCCACTGGTGCAAATCTATGTGCAGCACCTCTGCATTGCACACTCAAACTCATTGTTACTAAGCCATTATACTAGCAAACACTGAGTAAACTTAGTGGCATCCTAAAAGTGGCTGTTGGACTTCCATTAGTGTCCCACTGGTGCAAATCTATGTGCAGCACCTCTGCATTTCACACTCAAACTCATTGTTACTAAGCCATTATACTAGCAAACACTGAGTAAACTTAGTGGCATCCTAAACGTGGCTGTTGGACTTCTGTATTGTCCCACTAGTGCAAAGATATTTGCAGCACGTCTGCATGCATTGCACACTCAAACTCATTGTTACTAAGCCATTATACTAGCAACCACTGAGTAAACGTAGTGGCATTCTAAAAGTGGCTGTTGGACTTCCATTAGTGTCCCACTAGTGCAAATCTATGTGCAGCACCTCTGCATTGCACACTCAAACTCATTGTTACTAAGCCATTATACTAGCAAACACTGAGTAAACTTAGTGGCATCCTAAAAGTGGCTGTTGGACTTCCATTAGTGTCCCACTGGTGCAAATCTATGTGCAGCACCTCTGCATTGCACACTCAAACTCATTGTTACTAAGCCATTATACTAACAAACACTGAGTAAACTTAGTGGCATCCTAAAAGTGGCTGTTGGACTTCCATTAGTGTCCCACTGGTGCAAATCTATGTGCAGCCCCTCTGCATTGCACACTCAAACTCATTGTTACTAAGCCATTATACTAGCAAACACTGAGTAAACTTAGTGGCATCCTGAAAGTGGCTGTTGGACTTCCATTAGTGTCCCACTGGTGCAAATCTATGTGCAGCACCTCTGCATTGCACACTCAAACTCATTGTTACTAAGCCATTATACTAGCAACCACTGAGTAAACTTAGTGGCATCCTAAAAGTGGCTGTTGGACTTCCATTAGTGTCCCACTGGTGCAAATCTATGTGCAGCACCTCTGCATTGCACACTCAAACTAATTGTTACTAAGCCATTATACTAGCAAACATTGAGTAAACTTAGTGGCATCCTAAAAGTGGCTGTTGGACTTCCATTAGTGTCCCACTGGTGCAAATCTATGTGCAGCACCTCTGCATTGCACACTCAAACTCATTGTTACTAAGCCATTATACTAGCAAACACTGAATAAACTTAGTGGCATCCTAAAAGTGGCTGTTGGACTTCCATTAGTGTCCCACTGGTGCAAATCTATGTGGAGCAGCTCTGCATTGCACACTCAAACTCATTGTTACTAAGCCATTATACTAGTAAACACTGAGTAAACTTAGTGGCATCCTAAAAGTGGCTGTTGGACTTCCATTAGTGTCCCACTGGTGCAAATCTATGTGCAGCAGCTCTGCATTGCACACTCAAACTCATTGTTACTAAGCCATTATACTAGCAAACACTGAGGAAACTTAGTGGTATCCTAAAAGTGGCTGTTGGACTTCTGTATTGTCCCACTAGTGCAAAGATATTTGCAGCACGTCTGCCTGCATTGCACACTCAAACTCATTGTTACTAAGCCATTATACTAGCAAACACTGAGGAAACTTAGTGGCATCCTAAACGTGGCTGTTGTACTTCTGTATTGTCCCACTAGTGCAAAGATATTTGCAGCACGTCTGCCTGCATTGCACACTCAAACTCATTGTTACTAAGCCATTATACTAGCAAACACTGAGTAAACTTAGAGGCATCCTAAAAGTGGCTGTTGGACTTCTGTATTGTCCCACTAGTGCAAAGATATTTGCTGCACGTCTGCCTGCATTGCACACTCAAACTCATTGTTACTAAGCCATTATACTAGCAAACACTGAGTGAACTTAGTGGCATCCTAAAAGTGGCTGTTGGACTTCTGTATTGTCCCACTAGTGCAAAGATATTTCCAGCACGTCTGCCTGCATTGCACACTCAAACTCACTTTTTACTAAGCCATTATACTAGCAAACACTGAGGAAACTTAGTGGCATCCTAAAAGTGGCTGTTGGACTTCTGGATTGTCCCACTAGTGCAAAGATATTTGCAGCACGTCTGCCTGCATTGCACACTCAAACTCATTTGTTACTAAGCCATTATACTAGCAAACACTGAGGAAACTTAGTGGCATCCTAAAAGTGGCTGTTGGACTTCTGTATTGTCCCACTAGTGCAAAGATATTTGCAGCACGTCTGCCTGCATTGCACACTCAAACTCATTGTTACTAAGCCATTATACTAGCAAACTATGCTGCCAGTTTAAGGGCCGTAGTTGCATTGTCAGGGATAATTATTGTTGTTTATTCTGTTGTTTATAAAGCTAGACCTCCGCTGAAATCTACACCACCTCTCAATTTTTACTACCACATTTTAAGTGCACAATATTGTCGCAGTCAAAATGAGTGGCAAAATGACAGATGCTGGTGGAAAGGGGAAGAGGCGTGTTGGAAAAGGAAAAAAGGGTTTGTCCGTGGGGAAGGTGTCAAAGGTCCATTAAGATCTGCTGAAGATAGACCATCTTCCAGCAAAAGTAAGATGTCTACTATTTACCGTGGATAATCCGATGTGCTCCCTTTTTTACGGACACGAACAACTGGAACAAAGGTAGATGATGGCCAAAAAAGGAAAATGCTTGAATGGATCTCAAGTGGTCCAACAAGTGCCCTCTCCGCCACCTCAACTTCCGCATCCAAAAAACACCAGTCCTCTGAGTTGTCATCCCAATCAAACTTGCTTTCTCCCAGCTCTGAAGTCTCCATCCGCCCTGCACAGTATGGTGGAACTGAGATGGCTGAGTCTGCAGATCTGTTCAGTCACACTATAGCCTGGGAATCAGAGGTCTGCTCCCAAGCTACAGTGAGTACAGACCAGGAAATGGTCTGCAGTGATGCCCAGAACATTTGTGACTCTGATTCAGGCTGTGAGGACCAAGTTTCTGAGCATAATGTGTACCCTTTTTCACAAACTGTAACACCTGTTGTTATAGACAATGAGGAACATACTGATGACGATGAGACGCAGATACCAGATTGGGATGACAACTTAAATATTCGGTCAGGGCAAGAAGAGGCTCGGTCTGAGGGTGAGGGGAGTGCAAACACAACAATTGATGATGAAGTTCTAGATCCCACCTACTGTCAACCCACAGTCAGGCCCTCGAGGAGGTCAACAGAGACGGTGGAGGAGGATGCAACTGACGACGAAGTTACCTTGCGCCTTCCTGGACAGAGTCGGAGTACTGGTAGCATGTCTACAACTGCATCCTCAGCCACCACTGTGCCTCTGAGCACTAGTCGGAGTGGATCAGCAGGTCGCATGCCCTCTAAGCCTTGCCTAGCCTGGTCCTTTTTTAACATAGCAAAAGATCGCCCAAATTATGTGATCTGTAAAATTTGTCGTGATTCTGTTAGTAGAGGGCAAAACCTCAGCAGTTTGACAACTTCTTCCATGAATCGTCACATGAATAAATATCATATGTCCCAGTGGGAAGCTCACCGTGCTGCAATGCGGCCTAGCAGAGCGAACCATCCACCGCCTGCCCCTTCCAGTGCATCCGCGCGCTCTTCATCTTCTAGGACTGTGAGGACAGCTGTCACACCTGGTTTTCCACGCACAACTTCCACCACTGTAACCGCAACAGGCAGTTTGCTTGGTTGGTCGTCAGTTGGTTTGGAAGGGGAAACAAGTGCGTGTACAGCTCTCTCAGACATCGATAGCACCAACGTTGGATGAAGGTGCCTGCACTTTCCTCCCAAACCTGCATTTTTCCAGGGACACCCTACTCAACACCGTCTACACACAGCAGCCAGATCTCTGTCCCTCAGATGTGGACAAATAAAAGGCCATTTCCTGCGACCCATGACAAAGCTAAGAGGTTGACTTTATCCCTCTGTAAGCTCTTGGCTACCGAAATGCTGCCTTTCCGCTTGGTGGACACACAGGATTTTAGAGACCTTATGTCTGTCGCTGTGCCCCAGTACCAGATGCCCAGTCGCCACTATATCTCTAAAAAAGGTGTGCCCGCGCTACACCAGCATGTCGCACACAACATCACCGCTTCCTTGAGAAACTCTGTGTGTGAACGGGTGCATTTCACCACCGATACTTGGACCAGTAAGCATGGACAGGGACGTTACATGTCGCTGACTGGGCACTGGGTAACTATGGTGATAGATGGTGAAGGGTCTGCTGCACAAGTCTTGCCGTCCCCACGACTTGTGTGTCAATCCTCTGTCTGTCCAAGTTCCGCCACTGCTTCTGCCTCCTCCAGCTCATCTGGGTCCTCCACCTCCGCCCCAAGCCTGCCTGGTCAGGCCACCAGCGTTCTCACTGCGCAGAAGGAATCACGCACCCCTCATTACTATGCTGGCAGCAGAGCACAACGGCATCAGGCGGTCTTTAGCTTGACATGTCTTGGAAATAGGAGTCACACAGCGGATGAGTTGTGGGCAGCTCTGGAGACTGAGTTTAATAAATGGTTGTCTCCACTCAACCTGCAGCCTGGTAAGGCCGTGTGCGACAATGCTGCAAACCTGGGTGCGGCCCTTCGCCTGGGCAAGGTGACACACGTGCCTTGTATGGCTCACGTGTTGAACCTTGTTGTCCAGCAATTTTTAACACACTATCCCGGCTTAGATGGCCTTCTGACCAGGGCACGAAAACTGTCTGCTCACTTCCGCTGTTCAACCGCCGCAGCTGAGCGACTTGCATCGCTCCAGAAGTCTTTCGGCCTGCCGGTTCATCGCCTGAAATGCGATGTGGCGACTTGCTGGAATTCGACTCTCCACATGTTACAGCGACTGTGGCAGCACCGCCGAGCCCTGGTGCAATACGTCATGACGTATAGCCTGGGCCAACGAGATGCAGAGGTGGGGAAGATCACCCTGATGGAGTGGTCTCAGATCAAGGACCTGTGCACCCTTCTGCACAGTTTCGACATGGCGACGAATATGTTTAGCGCTGACAATGCCATTATCAGCATGACAATTCCAGTCATTTACATGCTGGAGAGCACGCTAAACACTATTCGGAGTCAGGGGGTGGGACAACAGGAAGGGGAGGAACTACAGGAGGATTCATATGCGCAAGACACAACAACATCACCAAGGTCCAGATGTTCATCATCACCAACGCGGCAGGCATGGGACCATGGGGGACAGGGATCAACAAGGGCGCATGGTAGCAGGCGAAATGTTCAGGAAGGTGCAGGAGAACATGAAGAAATGGAGGACGAACTGTCCATGGACATGGAAGACTCAGCGGATGAGGGAGACCTTGGTCAAATTTCAGTTGAAAGAGGTTGGGGGGAGATGTCAGAGGAAGAAAGAACGGGTAGCACCTCTATGCCACAAACACAGCGTGGACTTGGTCCGCATGGCTGCGCAAGACACATGAGTGCCTTCTTGCTGCACTACCTCCAACATGACCCTCGTATTGTCAAAATTAGAAGTGATGATGACTACTGGCTTGCCACACTATTAGATCCCCGGTACAAGTCCAAATTTTGTGACATAATTCCAGCCATAGAAAGGGACGCACGTATTCAGGAGTATCAGCAGAAGCTGTTACTCGATCTTAGCTCGGCTTTTCCACCAAACAACCGTGCAGGTGCAGGGAGTGAATCTCCCAGTTGTAACTTGACAAACATGGGATGGTCTCGTCATCTTCAACAGTCTACCCATACCAGTAGCACCGTATCTGGTGCTGGTAACAGCAATTTTATTGAATCTTTTCATAATTTTTTTAGACCCTCCTTTGCAAGGCCACCAGAGACAACAAGTCTGACACATAGTCAACGGCTGGAAAGGATGATACAGGAGTATCTCCAAATGAACATTGATGCCATGACTTTGCAAATGGAGCCTTGCTCATTTTGGGCTTCAAATCTTAAAATATGGCCAGAGCTCTCCACTTACGCCTTGGAGATTTTTCGTGTCCAGCTGCCAGCGTTGTCTCTGAACGTGTCTTCAGTGCTGCTGGGTGTGTGCTGACAGATAAGCGCACGCGTCTGTCCAGTGACAATGTGGACAGACTAACGTTCATCAAAATGAACAAGTCATGGATCCACAAGGAATTTACTACCCCTGTGTCATCCTGGGGGGAGTAAATGCTTGTGGATTTGGAATGTGCTTGATGCAAATCAAAACATCCTGTTTGCAACTAGGGCACAAGTGCAGCCACTGAAAGGGTGGGTGTGTGTGGGGCCCAATTTTTGGAAAAAAAAGGGAGACTCCGCTTGGAGTAACCCTTGCTTACATTGTTTTTAAAAATGATCCAAGATGAACAAGTCATGGTTCAGCAAAGACTTTGCTACCTACCCCGGTGTCATCCTGGGGACGGTTAAGTATGGCGTATTTTTGAATGTTCTTGATGCAAATCTAGCTGTGAAGTGTACAACTGGGGTACAAGTGCTGCTACTGAAGGGGTGGGTGTGTGTGGGGCCCAATTTTTGGAAAAAAGGGAGACTCCGCTTGGAGTAACCCTTGCTTACATTGTTTTTAAAAATGATCTAAGATGAACAGAGCTGGGATCAGGAAAGACTTTGCTACCTACCCCAGTGTCATCCTGGGGACGGTTAAGTATGGCGTATTTTTGAATGTGCTTGATGCAAATCTAGCTGTGAAGTGTACAACTGGGGCACAAGTGCAGCCACTGAAGGGGTGGGTGTGTGTGGGGTCCAATTTTTGGAAAAAAGGGAGACTCCGCTTGGAGTAACCCTTGCTTACATTGTTTTTAAAAATGATCCAAGATGAACAGAGCTGGGATCAGGAAAGACTTTGCTACCTACCCCGGTGTCATCCTGGGGACGGTTAAGGATGGCATATTTTTGAATGTGCTTGATGCAAATCTAGCTGTGAAGTGTACAACTGGGGCACAAGTGCTGCCACTGAAGGGGGGGGTGTGTGTGTGGCCCAATTTTTGGAAAAAAGGGAGACTCCGCTTGGAGTCACCTTGCGGTGTTTTACATGATTTTAGAAGGGCGTGCCATGCCTATATCTGTGTCTCCTCCTCTTTTTTTTTGTCCAGCTCATTTGTTTTCGCATGAGTCTATGTCCTTGTCACTTTCCCATGTGTTTGTGTTGTGTTGTGAGTTGTTTGTCACCTTTTGGACACCTTTGAGGGTGTTTTCTAGGTGTTTTTATGTGTTTGTGATTGCCTGCCATTGTTTCCTATGCGGTTCGAGTTCGGTTCGTCGAACGTTCGACGAACCGAACTCGAACGAGACCTCCGTTCGGCGAACCGAACTCGAGCCGAACCGCGACCGGTTCGCTCATCTCTACTCCTAACAGAGGCTCCACGGACTTTTTTGATTTGCATATTTCCCAGGGGGCAATGTACCTAGGATTTCACTGTCTTGAGCGCCCTCGCTGGCTGCCGGCAGCAGTGTTTTCTCTGGCTGGTCTCCCCGAGATCAGTGATTGTTTTGTTTTGTTGGTCTACTAGGCATTGCTCCCACCTGGCCAGAATCCTACTCCACACTGATGAGGGGCAATACCCCGAAACGGCTGTCTGTGGATGGATACCTGGCCTTGGTATTTCCCTTGTCATATCTTTAAACTTGTCAAAAAGTTGGATATTGACTAAAAGGGACACTTAATATGGTGGTTATGGTGGTCTCCTAAAAAGAGTCACCCCTTGGCTGGGCCCTTCCCGGAGGGATATCTGGCTGGTTTCTGTGTTGAGACTCCTAACAGAGGCTCCACGGACCTTTTTGATTTGCTGACGTAAGGAAAGCAGAGCCGATTCAGCGGTAGCACAGCGATTAGGATCATCAAACATTTGTGCCATGGCTGTTAAAACGTCATCCAGGTTATCTAAACGGATATCACGATTGTCAATCATAGGATTAGCCCAAGCCAGTGCTCGTGAGGTTAACAACATGATTATACATAACACTTTTGACCGGTCAGACCGGTAATAATCAGCATGTACATCAAAAAACAGTATACACTGATTAAGAAACCCACGGAACTGACTTCGATCGCCACTGAAACGAAATGGAGGTAACCTGGGCATACCGGGAGCTGATACGGATGTAGTGGGGGTGGTTTCCTGAGCCTTCACTCTGGCTTGCAAATCCTGAATAGCCGGACCAAGTACCTGGTGATTGTGGCCCAGCTGTACGTCCACGTCTCTAAGTTTAGTTTGCACCGCCTCCATCTCCTGCTGCAAGGAGTTAATCATGGAGAAAAGTTGATCTACTTGTGTCTCCGTCATTGCCCCAGCGAAATCCTCTTAGTTAGGCTTGAGAATAATGTAATACTATTGTGTGTACTGAGGATTTCGATGGCGTTACGGCAATGACAACCAGAGACGGGTTCTTGGTGCAAAGAAGTTTTATAATATGCAACCTACAATATGTACACAGAAAAGAACATAAACACAGTAGCTACCTGCCAGGTTCGGAGCAAAGGAGAATTCCCGAGACCGCGCACCAGACTCCCCCAGGGAGGCCACCAGGAGCGAACCCCTATACAGGGGCTGTCTGGCGATCACCCCAGAAGGCCTAAATGCGCAGTAGCCGGGACACAAAAGGGCAACAGGTTATATAGTCCAAAAATGTCCGTACGGGATGTGGATATGTACCGGAAGGGACCAGGCACAAACGCCAACCAGAGACAGCAGACAGAGTCCAGAACCAGCGAGGGCACAGCTTGATGAGACCAAGTGGAATCCAGGGCCGGTGTCAGGTGATTCACCAGGATCCAAATAACAACCAGGTAATGAGAGCAGCGGGGCAGGAGTAGACAGGAAGCAGTATACTCAAGCAACTAGACTAAGCTTAGGGGCGGGCTTTTAAACAGATGAACAGGAAGTAGAGCAACAGAACAGAAAACTCCATGTTAACAAAGGGCAAGATCCTTCAGAAGCAAACTGGAAATCCTGGAACACTGACAGGAGTGATCTGAACTTTTATTTTTTTTTATTTTTAAAACCTTTTATTTATTTTTTTACTTTACTAGTCCTCATAAGGGACTATAAGGATCAGTAGTCTGATCGCTCATTTATTTCTGTTGATCACAGCTACACAGCTGAGATCTTCAGAAATGCTCACGTCTTGTCACTGGCTGCAGTCGTCCAAGTGAAAGAGGAAATGAGTCATGTGAGCTACAGGAGTCATCACATGACCCTGTGTTCCCATGACAACCATCACCTCACAGTGATCACGTCACTGCAATGCCAATAGAGTCGGGTAAGTGAAGGTTTCCCGTATCGGGGATTTAAATGGCTCTGTCACATTTTTACAGCGCTACTTAAAGGGTTAACAGGCACGGGTAGAATGTGGATCCACTTGTGCCTGCAAGGCACACATGTCAGCTGTACAATTATGCTGACATGTGCGTAGATCCCCGCCGGCTGCTGAAGTAATTTTACTGCCCATGGATGCTAAGTGGTTATGTTAGTTTTAACAAATATACACACTTCTTCACCTTTTTTGTATATCCTGCCCTTCCTGAATGTAGTTAAACCTTCTACGTATGTCACCCAGCCATGTCTTCCGTAATGCCTACCACATCATAATCCATGGTTGATATCAGATTCTCCAATTCATTTATTTTGTTTGCAAGACTTCTTGCATTTGCCAGTAGACATTTAATACTATTAACACATTCTTTACTCCTTGCCTCCCTAGATTCCCTGCATTTCCCAGTCCCCCCTAAACCTTCATTGACCTTCACTGTCTTTATATGCTCTGTTTATCCCCTTATTTGCTCCACTACCCTCTCTCCCCCAGATCCTAGTTTAAAATCTCCTCCATCTATCTGACCATTTTGTCCGCCAGCGCAGCTGCAATCTCCCCATCGAGGTGCATCCCGTCCCTATCGTAGAGCCTGCAGCCGACTGAGAAGTCGGCTTAGTTCTCCATGAACCCAAACCCTTCCTTCCTGCACCAATTTCTAAGCCACAGATATATCTCTCTAAGCTCCCACTGTCTTTCTAGTGACGCTCATGGCACTGGTAGTATTTCTGAAAACACCACCTTGGAGGTGGACTTTAGTTTCTCTCCTAGTCCCCTGTAATCATTTTTAAGGACCTTCCACCTGCCTCTAACTCGGTCATTAGTACCAATGAGCACCATGACCCCTGGATTTTCCCCAGCCCCACACAGAAATCTGTCTGTCCGATCTGCAATATACGGAACCTGAACACCCAACAGACAACACACTGTTTGGCATCATGGTCTCGGTGACAGATAACCCTGTTTGTCTACCTAATCATAGAGTCCCCTACCACCAACATTTGTGTGGCCTTTGCTGCACTCCTATTTCCCTCCTTCCTACACCAGTCATTTTCCTGGTTGCTAGGAGCAACGTTCATATGAAGGGATCTTAGTCCTGGCTCTTCCTCCCTAATATCTGTGACGCCCTGGCAAAACCAGGTAGTCACAGTTAGGCCCCTGCATAACACCGTTCCCTCATTAGGAAACACACAGCCAACCAGAAACCCTAGTCACCCCCCTTAGGGAAAGATACACACCAGTGGGCGTGACCAGGCGGTTGGGACATGCCCACCCAGGGGTCCAGACAGCCTGGGGCGGGAAAACAAGCAGTTCAGTCTGAGGTCCAGTTTGGAGAGGAGTGTGGGCTGAAGCTAAGTGTAGCTCCAGCAGTGAAGTTCAAGTTGAACGGTACCAGGGTAGGAGCCCAGGTGCCACTGGCTAGGAGGCAGACGGTGGTCTCCGTCAGCAGGAGACAGGAAGACGGCTCGGTGGAACCGAGGTGGACCGCGGCAGAGTTGTAGCCCGCCGGTAGCGACACGGGTAACCGGAGCACAAAGAGGGGTACTCGGACCCTGAAGCCAGGACCAGAATCAAGTGGCACTGGTTAATTAATTGATTGAGGCCAGGACTAGAGGTCCTGTCCCACCCAAAGTCCCTCATAGAAGACAACAGCCCACCGATTAGGAAAAAGAGGTCACCGCCAGGGCCCATAGATCCCACGGGCCAGCGTCTGCGGGCACAGCTCCTTAGGCCACATCCAGCCGGGAGCGGACTCCTGAGTTTCACACTAGGAAAGTCCACCTTACACACAGCAGTGCAGGAAAAGGATAGAGACCACCAGCTTGGTGGGGGACAAGAACGCAACCGGCCACGGCACCGGCCACCATCCCCTTGGTTTACCAGAGACTTTTGTGTTTTACTAACAGTGTTGTGAATGTCAGTTATGCTTTTGCTGGATTGAGGCTCCCTCTTGTGGCCAGGAATGGTTTGGACAGAGACCAGGTGTGTTGAGCAATGGGTGTTTCCATTGCTAACTCTCTGCCTATTTATATCCTGGTCTGCTAGCAGGCTATGCCGGATGTCAGTTGTTCTTTGTTCACCAGCCTGCTTCATCCTGCTCCAGACTACATCTACCCCAGATAAGTGCTTGGCTCTTTATTTGTTGTTTGGTTCTTTTTGCTCTTACCTGAGTTTGTTATTTACTGGGTTTTGTCAGTTTATTTACATGTAGGGATCTTCCCTCTCAGTTGCTTAGCTGGGAAGCTCCCTGCAGCTATGTTTGGAGTATTGCTCCTATTAGTCCATGTGTTTGTTGCTTCTTGAATTTGTAATGGTTCCTGCTTTCTGTTCAGTGGTATGACAAGAGCGCCTGGTATAGGACGGAGTTCAGATCTAGTGATATGAGGGCCTTTTGTGCTATCAGGTTTTTGGATTTTTGCAGGGTTTTTCTCTGGCCACCATCAGTCCCTTTCCTATCCTGTCCTATTTAGTCGGTGGGGCCTCACCTTTTGCTGATCCTATCATCTATCTGTGTGTTGTGTTTTCCTATATCACCGCAGTCTTTGAATGTGGGGGGCTTGTTATTCTATATCTATTTTCTGAGGCAGAGAATTGTTCATCTTTCCTTCCTTTATGATAGCTAGTTCTCCGGCTGGGTTCGCGGTGCACAGGATGTTAGTTCACCCCTCGGCAACTTCTAGTGTTGATGGTTAGTAAGGGGATGGCGGCCAGATTAGTTGCCAATGCTCTTGTCACTTTTTACCAATGATTTATGGTGGTCTTCCATGGTTCCGGATTATAACAAACAGTGAGTACACCAGCACCCCCTGCGGTCTCCATCCCCTGCACCAAGCCACCGGGTCCCAGGGCCACCATCCCTACCCACGGAGGGGTTAACAACTTGCTGCACAACATCTTCCCCGGGTGCCCCGTAACAGCAGCGGTGGTGTCCCACCTCACAACACACCGTGGGTGGCGTCACAAACTTTTTACGGCCTAGCCCGTACATCTACGTCACCCCATTTATTTGGCGTGTTCGTGAGACCCCCGGGTCCAGAGACCCTTGAGCCACCACCCCTGAAGGCCCGGATCCGAGCAGCGACGGCTGCTGGCACGGGGGCAGCACATATCAGCCAAACAGGCATATATACTAGGTTGTGCCAGATCAGGACTAGGCTCCCTGACACTTTTCCCCCTACTTCTTCTTATAACTGTTACTCAGCTACCTACCTCTGGGTCCTGATTTTCCCCACCTCCACCCTCCTCCATAGAACTGGCCCCAGCCAGTGCATGCTCAGTGAGCACTAAACTACTCTCCAGGTTTGCAATGCTCCTGAGTGTTACAAGCTGCATATTTAGATCTGTTACCTGGGCTTCAAAATATGTAACATGCTAGCATCGAATGCTGACATATTCACCCTCGAATGGTTGTTCAAGGCATGCATACATCTCACAAGACGCACACTTGGTAGCATTGTCAATGGAGCATCTATTAAATGGGGACAAACTGTACAAATAAAAGCTGAAAAACAATGGAAAACGTGTAAGGATAACTCCAAACTTTGCTCTTGTGTCAAATTATGATATTGTGTTTAAACTATGGACTTACTTGTGGTGGCAAGCACAGGGCATGAAGTGGTAGTCGTGGTTACAGGGGTCAACAGGCCGCAGCAAAGCCACCCATTAACCCCATGCCTCCCTGTCACCACACCATGCACAGGAGGACTCCACAACAGTCCAGGTGTCACTGCATTCTTGCTCACAGGCAATAAAGCCGAGGCATGATTTCTTCTTTTAAACAGTCTATATTTCTCTTTCACTCCTGCACTGCTTCGGTCCGCATCACACCGGCACCATTACATTTCCCATTGAGGTTCCTTCTCCGCTTCATTCTAGTATTCAATTTAACAGCTGTCCGTTCTGCTGGCACCTGGGTTCCATAAGACACCGCTAGGCCTTTCAACCCTCCGCTAAACATCACTCTAGCACAGACTGGATCATAAAGTCTTTTGGGCCACTTCATCCCACCCACTGGGTTTGGATACGCACATGAAAGACCGTACATGACGGCGCTCACCCGTCCGTGCTCAGGCCAGGGTCCACACATACCCTTCTCTGTGAGGGCGCAACTGACCTTCAGTTATCATAGAGAGAATCTTTGGGTGTTTCGAGCCAAGAAGAATGAGATGCCAG
>NW_027443335.1:0-49129 GCF_048569485.1 Anomaloglossus baeobatrachus | reverse complement strand
TTTTCAATGGGGCAGAAGATGGTGATTTGAACTTTTAGGTTTTTTTATATTTTTTAAAACTTTAACTTTTTTTAATTGATTTTACTAATCCCCCTAGGGTACTTTATGGCTACACTGTCCGATCACCAAAAATGTTGTGGTCTTGTAAATACCGGCGCTCTGTCAGCATTCACAAGAAATGAGTTATAGCAGCGACAGGGGTAATCATCTGACCCCCATGCTGTCATGGCAATACCGTGGGGCTCGTGACTGCATCATGGGGCTGCCGATGGCAGCGGAGAAAGGTGTGATCCACGCCAAAGCGCGATCTAATGATGCATGCCCACAATCGGTGTTTGCAGCATTTTGGATGTAGTGTGTTTTTGCTGTGTCCAAAACGCTGTGTTGTACAGTACAAGCACAGTGGATGACATTTCTAGAAATCCCGTGCCCACTGTGCTTGTTTTTTCCACAGCAAACACTGACCTGCGGTGCAGCTTTCCAGACCGCAGCATGTCAATTGTTTTCTTTGGAATTGCCTGCACCCTCCATAAGGAGAACACAAGTGAGAGACCGCAGCGCACTGAACCCTGATTGTGGGTACGTGCAGATGCAGTCTCCTGCGTTCTCCTGCGGAGGAGACTCGCGGCCCTGCAGGTCAGGACCCGCTGTGTCCAGGACGCAGTGAGTCCTGATCATGGGCACACACCCTAAGGCTATGTGCCCACGGGCGCTCGTACCTGCGGATGTATCCGCAGGTACGAGCGCATGTTTCCCGCAGCTGCCCGCCGGCGTCCGCAGCTATTTTTAGCTGCGAGATTACAGCGGAATAGCTACGGGAAACATGCGGATATTCATGCGAATTACCTGCGGAGGTCCCGGCCTCTATCTCCATAGCGGAGGGCCGGGACATCCGCAGGTAAATCCGCAGGAATAATTGACATGCAATTATACCTGCGGATGCGAACATCCGCAGCATGTACGGCAGCCGCACTTTCCGCAGCGTGGACACAGCACTCCCCATGTCCCATAGGATAACATGGGGAGTGACTGTACATGCTAAAACCTGCGGATTTATCTGAAAAATCCAGAAAAATCAGCAGGTTTTCCGCAGCAAAATCCGCACAAACAAGCTCCCGTGGGCACATAGCCTAAGGGGTTAAAAGGCGTGGATGGATCAGCTCAGCAGACATGTGCAGGGAGTACGACACCAGTACATCCTTGGTCATGAAGAGGTTAAAAAACAACACCATTCAAGTTATTCAAAACCACATTCGAAAGTTTATTAACCCATCAAATACTTCACAGGAATTAAAGGAAACTGGAGAAAAAAAAATTAAAATTACTCTTTGTTTTTGTTTACTAAAAAGTTACTTTAGTCAAACATTTTCATTTTTAAAAGGGTGACAGGAGAAATTGTACCCCAATACTTGTGGTGCAATATCTCCTGTGTATGCATTACCCGGAGTAGTTGGAAACTACTTTTTGTTTTCCACTAATTTTTATTGAGTTTTCCCTTTAAGCGTAAACAGACTTTGGAGTTGTATTTTCTGTATCTATCTACAAGGAATGGTAGGAAGGGAGGAAAGGAGAAATAGGTAAAAAGTGATAGGGAAGTGATTAGAATAGTCACCGGGGAAGGCAGGAGAACTAACACTCTTAACATTCCCATGGCGAAAGTGTATAGAAATGAGAACTCCCAAGATTTAGAACATTTTAGAAATAAAGTAATGGAAACTACTGTTTGAGCACACCATAGGGCTCGTAAGGGACGGAGTTCTATTTGACTGTTGGTGGGCAACATGGAATGCTTTGAGGTTGCAATGTCACATTTGAGCAGTCAATACATCAGAAACCCACAACAAGCAACCCCATTTTGGAAATTACACCCCTCTGAATTACCATTGTAAGGCTATGTGCCCACGCTGCGGATTTACCGCGGATTTTGCCGCGGATTTGCCGCGGATTTCCCGAAAATCTGCAGCAGCGGCACTTCCAAGCCATTTCAATGGCATTTTGGAAATGCTGTGTCCATGCTGCGGATTTTTCCGCTGCAGATTTGCCGCGGATTTTGATCCGGAAAAATCTGCAGCATGTCAATTGTTTGGTGCAGATTTGGTGCGGATTTTTGGTTTTGAATGGGGAAAAAAAAAAAAAAAAAATCCGCATCAAAATCCGCGGCAAATCCGCGGGTGCGGATTTGCCGCGAAAGTCGCGGATTTTCAGGCAGAAAAATCCGCAGGTACATTCTACCGTGGACACATAGCCTTACTGTTTTTAATCCACAAGTATTTTCCAGCTCCCAGCTGGTATTACAATGAAAATTACAAATCTACCTTTTGGCCATGTGCGCACGTTGCGTATTTTTCTGCGTTTTGGCTGCGTTTACAACTGCACTGTGTCATTGACAAAATTCATGCGTTGTACTTCCCCAGCAAAGTTTATGAGAATCATGCAAAATCTGTGCGCACAATGCTTTTTGAAACGCAGCATTTTGATTGTCAAAAATTTGACAAAATCTCTGCGTTTAGAAAAGCAGCATGTCAATTCTTTTGTCCGTTTTGGCAGCGTTCTACACCAATTGAAATCAATGAGTTGTAGAAAAACGCTGCCCAACTGTTAAACAGTACATTTTTATTGCGATTCGCATGTTTTTTTGACATAACAAACACAGGTCTTTCGGTCGCTGTCTCTCTCTGTCAATGTCGGTCTCTTTCTCTGTCGATATCGGTCTCTCCTTCCCACCCCCTCTCTCATACTCACTGATCCTCGATCACCGGCGCGGCGCTGCACGGCGTTCACACTGTGGCGGCTTCTCCTCTTTTGAAAATGCCGGCCACTCATTAATCCATCTCGTATACCCTGCTTCCCCTGCCCACCGGCGCCTATGATTGGTTGCAGTCAGACACGCCCCCATGCTGAGTGACAGCTGTTTCACTGCAAAAATCACAGCCGCCGGTGGGCGTGTCTATTCGAGCAGTAAAAAAATAAATAAATAATTAAAAAAAAAACGACGTGTAGTCCCCCCAATTTGGATACCAACCAGGGTAAAGCCACACGGCTGAAGGCTGGTATTCTCAGGATGGGGAGCTCCATGTTATGGGGAGCCCCCCAGCCTAACAATATCAGCCAGCAGCCGCCCGGAATTGCCGCATCCATTAGATGCGACAGTCCCAGGACTCTACCCGGCTCATCCCGAATTGCCCTGATGCGGTGGCAAACGGGGTAATAAGGAGTTAATGGCAGCCCATAGCTGCCACTAAGTCCCAGGTCAATCATGGCAGGCGTATCCCCGAGATACCTTCCATGATTAACCTGTAAGTTAAAGAAAATAAACACACACATCCAAAACATCCTTTATTTGTAATGAAAGACAAAAAAACACCCTCTTTCACCACTTTATTAACCCCTCAAAAACACCTCCAGGTCCGACGTAATCCACGCAAGATCCCACAACGCTTTCAGCTCTGCTACATTAGAAGCTGACAGGAGCGGCAGTAGAACACCGCTGCTCCTGTGAGCTCCATGCAGCAACTGAAGTGAGTCGCGCGATCAGCTGTGCTGTCACTGAGGTTACTGGCGGCTACCGCCCTCAGGTGGAGGTCTGCAGCTGTGCCCGCGAATAACCTGAGTGAAAGCACAGCTGATCGCGCGGCTCACTGCAGTCACTCAGGGGATTTGCGATCACAGGTGAGTCCTTCACAAGTAACCACAAATCAAGCCGCAGCACACGCACAGAGCCTCGCGATCACAATGATGTTGGGTGAAGTTCATCCGAGTTCATTCTGATCGTGCGGCACTGTCTCGCAGCCAGCCATGCTCTTTTTGACAATGCGGTCCCGCTCTACTGCAAGTCTATGGGGATGCTGCAGAGCCGAGTGGGACTGCACTGTCAAAAATGTGCGTTCTGGATGCTTTTCCCACTCTATCTATGGCAGAGCAAGCATCTAGAACACATGAATTCTCTCCAGGAATGTTTGCACATTGCGTTCTGCTGAATGCGTCTCAGAACGCAGCTTTTTCGGCTGCGTTCTGAGACGCACACGCAGTGACTTACACGCTGCGGAATAGAATGCAACGTGCGCACACAGCCTTTCAGTACCCAAAACATTGTGCCAAGCTTGAGCTTCTGGTGGCACACACCAAGTAAATTGATAAGTGAGCTCTCCCTGCTACATTAATGCCGGTTTAAGCATATTGTGGCTCAGAATGGATGGGGCCATTAGGATTTGGGAGCGCGCAGATTTTAAATTCGAAGAGGCAACGTCATTTTTACAGCGCCTTTCTCCTGTCTGCAATGTGGAAACTATTTCTGCTGCAAAATGACGGACCTTAGTGAGGGCTTGATTTTATGGACTTGGTGGAAGACTTTCATGGTAAAATTTCGGAGTACAAAATATTTTGCCTTTAAAGGGAAGGAATCATCCCCCAAAAAAAATGTTTTCAACAATTCAAAAATATGTAAAGTATTAACTTTTATTTTTTTTAATATCAGCATTTATTTAATGGAGTAAAATATGAAACATATTTTTTTTTATATTTTCCACTTTTAAAAACTATGGGGAGCAGCTGCAGAAATTTGCCATGACAACCTAGTGTACTGCCGTCTCGTATTATAACTGCAGTTAATGTGAGCTGGATCTGCTCTCATGTGTCAGAAATCATAACTCTCCTAACCATCTGGGCATTTGCAAAAGGATAAAGGCTCGTAGGCACGTACATGCTGAAATTTCTGCAGCGATTTGACAGCGCATGTGCGCTTCAAATCACTGCAGAAACACTGCGTAATGGATGCACTGTATCTGCAGAATAGATGCCGATTTCATGCGCTATGGATGCTGCCCCCACCATAGACAGAGTGGGAGCTGCATCCAAAACGCACAAATAATTGACATGCTGCATTTTTGAACGCACGGATTTGGGTCAAAATTTTAGCATCCAAATCGCTGCGTTCAAAAAAGCAACGTGAGCACAGATTATGCACAATCTTCATAGATTGTGCAGGGGACGCAGGATGCATGCATTTACGCTGCAGTGCTCAACGCAGCGTAAATGCATGATATTACGCAACGTGCGCACGAGCCCTTAAGGGAGGGTGGCCTTTAGGATCATAATGTGAAGCCATTTTGTTGGTGACTGTAAAGTGATATTGACCTATAGATAGAGACATCAAGAATAGCTGACAGCACAGATAATGTTAGGCCCCATGGGCACACTGCAATTTTTAGGCTATGTCCGCACGTTGCGTTTTCACCTGTGTTTTGAGCAGCAGCGTTTTCATGCCAAAAGGCATGCGTTTTGCGTTTCCATAATAGTCTATGGAAAATGTCAAAATTCTGTGCGCACTATTCATTTTCAAACGAAGCGTTTAATTTGCATAAATTGTGGTAAAAAACATGCGTTCAAAGAAGCAGCATGTCAATTGTTTTTGCCATTTCTGCAGCGTTTTGCTAACATTGAAGTCAATGAGAAGTAGCAAAAAGCAACAAACATCAAAATTCCAGCGTTTTACCTGCTTTTTAGCTGCAGAAACACTGCGTTTTTGATTACAAAAACGCATGCTCTTCAGACAATAAAATAATGGAATAATATGTTCCTTTACACATACACATAGTCCGACAATTAAATCAAAGAAAATTATGTTTATTTTTAAATTTTTGTCAAAAATATTATATTACAGCTATAATTTCATGAAATTAACTATTTTCTTTAAGAATTCTAAATTTATATATTTTTTCCTTTTTTTCTCTTTTCTCCTTCTGATTGACTTTTTAAACTTTATTAATCAGTGTCTTGATGTTCAAAACGCATCTGTCAAAACGCAAGGGAAAAAGCGCTAAAAACGCATCAAATACGTGGTAAATACGCATGCGTTTTTAGCGCTAATTTTAAGAAAAAGGCAACTTTGGCTTAATCAATTAAAGCCAAAACGTGCGTTTAGAACTGCAAGTAGGACGACGCAACGTGCGGACATGGCCTAAGGCTGCGACCACACTTTGCGCTTCCACCTGCGGTTCCATTGCTTTTTGGTTGCGTTTACAGAAGCACCTTTTTCATGCCAAAATGCATGCGTTTCCATTAAAACCAATGGAAAAAGTTGTTTTCCCCGACCGCACTTTGCGTTTCAAAACGCAAGTAAAAATTTGCATATTTTGTGGCAAAAACCATGCGTTCAAAGAAGCAGCATGTCAATTGTTTTTGTCATTTCTACAGCGTTTTGCTAACATTGAAGTCAATGAGAAATGGCAAAAACCAACAATCAAGCAAATTCCTGCGTTTTACCTGCTTTTGCAGTGCAGAAAACATGCGTTTTGACTTCAAAATAATGATTTCATATGTCCCTTTACACACACACATAGTCCGACAATTAAAATTTAGAATTTTAATAAATTATTACATTTTTTCCATTAAATATCATATTACCGCTATAATTTCATTATATTAATCTATTTTCATTATATTTTGCAAAAATATAGAATTCTTTATTTTTTCCAATTTTTTCATTGAGTTTGACTATTTAAACTTTATTTAGCAGTGTCATGATGTTCAAAACGCATCTATCAAAACGCAGGTGGAAAAGCATGCAAAAAGCGCAGAAAACGTATCAAAAATGCGGTAAATACGCATGCGTTTTCAGCGCTAAATATCTGAAGAAGGCAACTTTGGTCAAATCAATTAAGGCCAAAACGTGCGTTCTGAACTGCAAGTAGGAGAACGCAAAGTGCGGTCGCAGCCTTAATGCGTTTTTGGTGCAGTTTGTGGTGAAATTTTAGTCACTACAAACTGCATGCTTTTCCTTCCCCAGAAAAGTCAATGAGATTTGAGATTTGCTGTGTGCACGTTGCTTTTTTTTTTTGTCTGCAGTTTTGTGGTGACAACAAAACTGCAGCATGTCAATTCTTTTTGCATTTTCCCTGCATTTTTCACCCATTGGTGTTAACAAAATGCATAGAAAAACGCATGGTCAAAAGAAGGGAATTTTGTTACTTACCGTAAATTCCTTTTCTTCTAGCTCCAATTGGGAGACCCAGACGATTGGGTGTATAGCTACTGCCTCCGGAGGCCACACAAAGTATTACACTAAAAAGTGTAAGGCCCCTCCCCTTCTGCATATACACCCCCCGTGGGATCACGGGCTCCTCAGTTTTAGTGCAAAAGCAAGAAGGAGGAAAGCCAATAACTGGTTAAACAAATTCAATCCGAAGGAACATCGGAGAACTGAAACCATTCAACATGAACAACATGTGTACCCGAAAAAAACAAAAATCCCGAAGGAAACAGGGCGGGTGCTGGGTCTCCCAATTGGAGCTAGAAGAAAAGGAATTTACGGTAAGTAACAAAATTCCCTTCTTCTTCGGCGCTACATTGGGAGACCCAGACGATTGGGACGTCCAAAAGCAGTCCCTGGGTGGGTAAATTAATACCTCAAGTTAGGGCCGTAAAACAGCCCTTCCCTACATGGAGGCAACCGCCGCCTGCAGGACTCTTCTACCTAGGCTGGCATCCGCCTAAGCGTAGGTATGCACCTGATAATGCTTGGTGAAAGTGTGCAGACTCGACCAGGTAACTGCCTGGCACACCTGCTGAGCCGTAGCCTGGTGCCGTAATGCCCAGGACGCACCCACGGCTCTGGTAGAATGGGCCTTCAGCCCTGAGGGAACCGGAAGCCCAGCAGAACGGTAGGCTTCAAGAATTGGTTCCTTGATCCATCGAGCCAGGGTGGATTTGGGAGCCTGCGACCCTTTACGCTGACCAGAGTCAGGTACAAAGAGTGCATCCGAGCGGAAATGTAGATTCTGAGTGCTCTCACCAGATCCAACAAATGCAAATCCATTTCATATCGATGAACTGGATGAGGACAAAAGGAAGGTAAGGAGATATCCTGATTGAGATGAAAGGGGGATACCACCTTAGGGAGAAACTCCGGAATCGGGCGCAGCACTACCTTGTCTTGGTGAAACACCAGGAAGGGAGCTTTGGCTGACCGCGCTGCTAGCTCGGACACTCTCTGAAGAGATGTGACCGCTACCAGAAAGGCCACTTTCTGTGAAAGTCGAGAAAGTGAAACATCCCTCAGAGGCTCGAGGGACGGCTTCTGGAGAGCAATTAGTACCCTGTTCAGATCCCATGGGTCTAACGGCCTCTTGTACGGAGGGACAATGTGACAAACCCCCTGCAGGAACGTGCGTACCTGAGGACGTCGTGCTAGGCGCTTCTGAAAGAATACAGACAGCGCTGGGACTTGTCCTTTAAGGGAGCCGAGCGACAAACCTTTTTCCAAACCAGATTGCAGGAAGGAAAGAAAAGTAGGCAATGCAAATGGCCAGGGAGACACTCCCTGAGCAGAGTACTAAGATAAGAATATCTTCCACGTCCTGTGGTAGATCTTGGCAGACGTCGGCTTCCTAGCCCGTCTCATGGTGGCAATGACGTCTTGAGATAATCCTGAAGACGCTAGGATCCAGGACTCAATGGCCACACAGTCAGGTTCAGGGCCGTAGAATTCAGATGGAAAAACGGCCCTTGGGACAGTAAGTCTGGCCGGTCTGGTAGTGCCCACGGTTGGCCGACCGTGAGATGCCACAGATCCGGGTACCACGACCTCCTCGGCCAGTCTGGGGCGACGAGGATGGCGCGGCGGCAATCGGAGCTGATCTTGCGTAGCACTCTGGGCAACAGTGCCAGAGGGGGAAACACATAGGGTAGCTGGAACTGCGACCAATCCTGAACTAAGGCGCCTGCCGCCAGAGCTCTTTGATCGTGAGACCGCGCCATGAAAATCGGAACCTTGTTGTTATGCCGAGACGCCATTAGGTCGACGTCCGGCATCCCCCAGCGGCTACAGATTTCCTGAAACACGTCCGGGTGAAGAGACCATTCCCCTGCGTCCATACCCTGGCGACTGAGGAAGTCTGCTTCCCAGTTTTCTACGCCCGGGATGTGAACTGCGGATATGGTGGATGCTCTGTCTTCCACCCACATCAGAATCCGCCGGACTGCCTGGGAGGCTTGCCGACTGCGTGTTCCGCCTTGGTGGTTGATGTATGCCACCGCTGTGGAGTTGTCCGACTGAATTCGGATCTGTTTGCCTTCCAGCCACTGCTGGAAGGCTTGCAGGGCAAGATACACTGCCCAGATTTCCAGAACATTGATCTGAAGGGTGGACACTTGCTGAGTCCACGTACCCTGAGCCCTGTGGTGGAGAAAGACTGCTCCCCACCCTGACAGACTCGCGTCTGTCGTGACCACCGCCCAGGATGGGGGTAGGAAGGACTTTCCTTTTGACAATGAGGTGGGAAGAAGCCACCACTGAAGAGAGTCCTTGACCGTCTGAGAAAGGGAGACGTTCCTGTCTAGGGACGTCAACTTCCCATCCCATTGGCGGAGAATGTCCCATTGCAGTGGACGCAGATGAAACTGCGCGAAAGGGACTGCCTCCATTGCTGCTACCATCTTCGCTAGGAAGTGCATGAGGCGTCTTAAGGGGTGTGACTGGCCTTGAAGGAGAGACTGCACCCCCGTCTGTAGTGAACGCTGTTTGTCCAGCGGAAGCTTCACTATCGCTGAGAGAGTATGAAACTCCATGCCAAGATATGTCAGCGATTGGGTCGGGGTCAGAATTAACTTTGAAAAGTTGATGATCCACCCGAAACTCTGGAGAGTCTCCAGCGCAACGTTCAGGCTGTGTTGGCATGCCTCTTGAGAGGGTGCCTTGACAAGTAGATCGTCCAAGTAAGGGATCACAGAGTGACCCTGAGAGTGCAGGACTGCTACCATTGCTGCCATGACCTTGGTGAAAACCCGTGGGGCTGTCGCCAGACCGAAGGGCAGGGCTACGAACTGAAGATGCTCGTCTTCTATAACGAATCGTAGCAAACGCTGGTGCTCTGGAGCAATCGGCACGTGGAGATAAGCATCCTGATGTCTATTGATGCTAGGAAATCTCCTTGAGACATTGAGGCAATGACGGAGCGGAGGGATTCCATCCGGAACCGCCTGGTTTTCATGTGCTTGATGAGCAGTTTTAGGTCCAGAACGGAACGGAAAGAGCCGTCCTTTTTTGGCACCACAACCAGATTGGAGTAAAAACCGTGACCTTGTTCCTGCAGAGGAACAGGGATTACCACTCCTTCTGCCTGCAGAAGAGCATCGGCTCGGTCGGGAGGTGGGGAAGTTCTGAAGAATCGAGCCGGAGGACGAGAACAGAACTCTATCCTGTACACGTGAGACAAAATGTCTCTCACCCACCGTTTTTTGACCTGTGGCAGCTAAATGTCGCCAAAGCGGGAGAGTCTGCCACCGACCGAGGATGCGGAGAGAGAGGGCTGAAAGTCATGAGGAAACCGCCTTGGTAGCGGTACCTCCGGCTGCCTTCTTTGGGCGTGATTGAGCCCGCCAGGAATCTGAGCCCCTCTGAGCCTTTTGAGTCCTTTTGGACGAGGAAAACTGGGACCTGCCCGAGCCTGGAAAGTACCGAAACCTCGACTGTCCTTTCCTCTGTTGGGTTTTGTTTGATCTGGGCTGGTGTAAGGAAGAATCCTTATCCTTGGACTGTTTAAAGATTTCATCCAATCGCTCACCAAACAGTCTGTCACCAGATAATGGCAAACTGGTTAAGCACTTTTTGGAAGCAGAATCTGCCTTCCATTCCCTTAACCACAAGGCTCTGCGTAAAAACCACGGAGTTGGCGGACGCCACTGACGTACGGCTCGTAGAGTCCAGGACAGCATTAATAGCGTAAGTCGCAATGCAAACATATGCGAGGTTAAGGACGCCACCTGCGGCACAGATGTACGTGTGACAGTGTCCACCTGCGCAAGACCAGCTAAAATAGCTTGGAGTGCCCATACGGCTGCGAATGCCGGAGCAAACGACACGCCGATAGCTTCATAGACAGATTTCAACCAGAGGTCCATCTGTCTGTCAATGGCATCTTTAAGTGAAGTCCCATCTTCCACTGCAACTATGGATCTAGCCGCAAGCCTGGAGATTGGGGGATCCACCTTTGGACACTGGGTCCAGCGCTTGACCACGTCAGGGGGAAAGGGATAACGTGTATCCTTAAGACGTGTGGAGAAACGCTTGTCTGGATAAGCGTGGTGTTTCTGGACTGCTTCTCTGAAGTCAGAGTGGCCCAAAAAAGTACTGAATTTACGCTTGGGATACCTGAAATGGAATTTCTCCTGCCGCGAAGCTGACTCCTCCACTGGAGGGGCTGAGGGAGAAATATCCACCAGTCTATTGATGGACGCTATGAGATCATTCACCATGGAGTCACTATTAGGAGCATCCAGATTGAAAACGGTCTCAGGATCAGAATCCTGATCAGCTACCTCTGCCTCATCATACAGAGAATCCTCTCGCTGAGACCCTGACCAGTGTGTGAAGTCGAGGGTCTCTCCCAGCGAGCTCGCTTAGGCTGCTGGGACTGTCGTCCGTGCAGAGCCTTCAGCCTGGGATGTATGGGACCCCCTTGGAGCACGTATTAGTTCCAACTGAGGGAGACCGGGGGGCATTGATTCAACAGTGCCCATTGTCTGAGTCACCGGCCTGGACTGCAAAGTTTCTAGAATCTTGGTCATAGTCCCAGACATTTTATCAGCAAAAAACTGCAAACTCTGTCCTCTGGACAGTTTCACAGGTGGCTCTCTCTGGGCCACCACTAGCAGAGACTCTACCCAATGGGGGTTAGTGGAACCTGCCGGTAAAACAGCCTCACATGCGGTACAGACAGCATAGAAAGCCTGTGCCTTGGCACCCTTGCTTTTCTGCGGACGACATACTGTTGTCTCCTCAGAGCAATCTAGGGGTATATAGCCAAGAAGCGACCGTACAGTGCAAATATAGGTACAAGCATAAAGTACACAAAACACTGTGGCACTAGTGGGGTCAGCACCAAGGTGCTGCTTACCGCCCGCTTAAGCGGGTGTGTGGTCGCCAGAATCCCTTGACCGGGTCTCCCAGAGCCTGTGTCCGTTCTCCAGCTTAGACTGCATGCAGGAATGGCTGCCGGCGTCCTGTGAAGAGGGGCGGGCCGTGGGCGTGCCCCAGACAAAGAGCGGGAAACTGGCGTCCCACTGTGCCCAGTGAGGGGGCTGGAGTATGTAAATAAGACTCCAGCCCTCGGTGCTGACCATTGTACAGCGTCTCGCCCCTTCCCTGACTGGCAGGCCCGGGGGCGGGAAGGAAACGAAACTAGGCCGCAAAAGCCGGGGACTCGATTTATAAGCGCTGCCGTCGTAAAAGCACGGTCAGCGCGGAAGTCCCCGGCGCACCACAAGTCTCATCCGCGCCGCAGCTTCTAGCAGCGGCCGGCGCGGCCGTTTCCCACACATTAACTCACTCAGCTAAGCTGCAGTGAGTATAGCCCCAGCGCGCAGCGCTGTTGTCCCCGGCGCACTAACACACCCAGCATGCTGGTGTGTGTGTGCGTGGTCTGTACGGGGACACAGAGTACCTTAACGTTGCAGGGCCTTGTCCCTGACGATACTCAGCTCCATTCCAGCAGGATCTCCGGGTCTGTGGATGGAGCCCGGCCTCAGAGCCTGGAGGCCGGTAAGATCCCACTTCACCCAGAGCCCTCAGAGGGATGGGGAAGGATGCAGCATGTGGGCTCCAGCCTCCGTACCCGCAATGGGTACCTCAACCTTAACAAACACCGCCGACAAAAGTGGGGTGAGAAGGGAGCATGCTGGGGGCCCAAGTATGGGCCCTCTTTTCTTCCATCCGACATAGTCAGCAGCTGCTGCTGACTAAACAGTGGAGCTATGCGTGGATGTCTGACCTCCTTCGCACAAAGCATAAAACTGGGGAGCCCGTGATCCCACGGGGGGTGTATATGCAGAAGGGGAGGGGCCTTACACTTTTTAGTGTAATACTTTGTGTGGCCTCCGGAGGCAGTAGCTATACACCCAATCGTCTGGGTCTCCCAATGGAGCGCCGAAGAAACACATTTTTTGATGCATTGTTTTGGCCACAGGGGGCATTTTTGTGGCTATGACAAAACTGCAGCATGCGGACATGCGCTAAGTTGGTACTGCTCGCTGTATCATACGCAGACTGTATGACTTGCTGTGATTAGATAAGCAGAGGATAACACACTCTGGGATTACACACAAGGCTCAATGGAGTGTATCACACAGGATGGGATTAGAAATACGCAGTATCTAATGTATATAAACAAAAAAGGATAAGAAGCCAACTCACTAATCCAGTGTAATGAATAAAATATATTTTATGATTAGAAATGGAAAAAATAAACTTCTCTGAATGTCATGGCGGAGTACGGCTCTGTTCACATTGCAGATTCTGACGCTCCGCCCGATGGTTTCTCTGGTGTCTGGGATCAACACATGCAGACTTGGGCATCGATCTGCTGTGTGCTGATTCATAGGCAGGCTAGCAAGAGTTAATCTCTGCTGATCTGCTTGCTCCTTTAACCCTTTAGTGACGGAGCTAATTTTCACCTTAATGACCAGACCAAATTTTGCAATTCTGACCAGTGTCACTTCATGAGGTTATAACTCTGGAACGCTTCAACGGATCCCGGTGATTCTGAGATTGTTTTTTCGTCACATATTGGACTTCATGTTAGTACCAAATTTAGGACAATATTTTTTGTGTTTATTTATGAAAAAAATTGAATATTGGCAAAAATTTTGAAAATTTAGCAATTTTCAACTTTTGAATTTTTATACCGTTAAACCAGAGATTTCTGTGACACAAAATAGTTAATAAATAACATTTCCCACATGTCTACTTTACATCAGCACAATTTTGGAAACAAAATTTTTTTTTGTTAGGAAGTTAGAAGAGTTCAAAGTTTATCAGCAATTTCTCATTTTTACATCAAAATTTACAAAACCAGTTTTTTAGGGACCACATCACATTTGAAGTGACTTCAATAGGCCTAGATGACAGAAAATACCCAAAAGTGACACCATTCTAAAAACTGCACCCCCCAAAGTACTCAAAACCACATTCAAGAAGTTTATTAACCCTTCAGGTGCTTCACATGAACAAAAGCAATGTGGAATGAAAAAAAGCAAAAATTAAATTTTACCTAAAAATGTTGCTCTAACCCAAATGTATTCACTTTTAGAAGAAATAACACAACAAAATGGACCCCAAAACTTGTTCCCCACTTTCTTATGAGCGCGCCGATACCCCACATGTGGTCAGAAACCTCTGTTTGGACAAATGGGAGGGCTCGGAACAGAAGGAGCAATATTTGAATTTTAGAAAGCAAATTTGGCTGAAATAGATTGTGGGCACCATGTTGCATTTACAGGTCCGCTAAGGTACCTAAACAGAAGAAATCCCTCACAAGTGACACCATTTTGGAAACTAGACCCCTCAAGGCTTCTATCTAGGGGTATAGTGAGCATTTTAGATCCACAGGTACTTCACAGATTTTGTTAACGTTACGTTGTCATATTGAAAATTTTAATAATTTTCTCAAAAATGTTGCTTTAGCATCAATTTTCTCACTTTTTCAAGAGGTAATTCCAAAAATTTGACCTCAAGGTTTGTTAACCACTTTTTTATGAGCGCGGTGATACCTCACATGTGGTCTGAAACCTTTGTTTGGACAAATGGGAGGGCTTGGAACGAAAGGAGCAATATTTGAATTTTAGAAAGGAAATTTGCCTGAAAAAGATTGCGGGCACCATGTCGCATTTGGAGGTCCCCTAAGGTACCTAAACAGCAGAAACCCCGCACAAGTGACCCCATTTTGGAAACTAGGCCCCTCAAGGAATTTATCTAGATGTTTGGTGAGTACCCTGAACCCTCAGGTGCTTCACAGAATTTTATAACGTTGAGCCATGAAAAAAAAAAAATAAAATTTTACCACAAAATTGTTATTTCAACCAGGTAGCTTTTTTTTTTACAAGAGTAAAAGGAAAAAATTCAGCATAACATTTATTGTGCAATTTCTCCTGAGTTTGGCGATACCTTATATGTGGTGGAAATCAACTGTTTGGGCGCATGGCAGGGCTCGGAAGGGAAGGAGTGCCATTTGACTGCAAAATTGGCTGGAATCAATAGCGGACGCCAGGTTGCATTTGGAGAGCCCCTGAGGTGCCTAAACAGTGGCGGTCCCCCACAAGTGACTTCATTCTGGAAACAAGACACCTCAAGGCTTTTATCTAGGTGTATAGTGAGCAGTTTGAATCCACGAGTACTTCACAGAATTTGATAAGCTTAGGTTGCCATATTGAAAATTTTCATTTTTTTCACAAAACTGTTGCTTTAGCATCAAATTTCTCACTTTTTCAAGAGACAACAACAAACCGTGGACCCCACAGGTTGTTATCCAATGTCTTATGAGCACAGGGATACCCCACATGTGGCCAAAAACCTCTGTTTGGATAAATGGGAGGGCTTGGAATGGAGGGAGCACCATTTGAATTCTGGAAAACTTGAAATAAATTGCGGGCACCATGTCACATTAGCAGGGCCCCTTGGGTACCTATACAGCAGAAACCCCCCACAAGTGACCCCATTTTGGAAACTGGATTTTATTCAGGAGTATAGTAAGCATTTTGAATCCACAGGTACTTCACAAAAATGTTGCTGTAGCAACAAATGTCTCACTTTTAGGCTATGTGGCCATGATCCAGCGACACGGCGTCTAGTACACAGTGTCAGCCTCCTGCAGAGATGTGAGTGTTGTCCACGGGAGAACGCAGCTGCCCATGCCCACGATTTGGGTTTAGGCCGCTGTGGAGCTCTATGCTACCTGCAGAGAACACTCATCTCCGCAGCATAAATTGACATGCTGAGGCTCGGGAAGCTGCGCCACAGGTCGGTTTATGCTGCGGAGAAAAGAAGCACATTGGGCATGAGATTTCTAAAAATCCTTCCACTGTGCTTCTACTGCACAACGCAGCGTTATGGACACAGGGAAAACACTCTGCACCCAAAACGCTGCAAACCCTGATTGTGGGCACACAGCCTAAAATGCTACAATGGATGAATGGATAGATGTCAAATAAATATAACGTCCCACCCCCTGCATATTCTAAGCTGGCGCCCTTTAGTGCCTTTCATGTGGCACTAAAGGGTGCCTAGCCTTGTATTTAGCCCCCCCAAAAAATTAATAATTAAAATAAACGACGTGGGGTCCCCCCTATTTTTGATAGCCAGCTAGGGTAAAGCAGACAGCTGTAGCCTGCAAACCACAGCTGACAGCTTCACCTTGTCTGGTGATCAATTTGGAGGGCTCCCCAGGCGTTTTTTTAAAAAAAAACAAAACGTGGGGTCCCCCCCAAATTAGATCACCAGCCAAGGTGAAGCGGACAGCTGGGGTCTGGTATTCTCAGGGTGGGAAGAGCCATGGTTATTGGACTCTTCCCAGCCTAAAAATAGCAGGCCGCAGCCGCCCCAGAAGTGGCGCATCCATTAGATGCGCCAATCCTGGCGCTTCGCCCCAGCTCATCCCACGCCCTGGTGCGGTGGCAGACGGGGTAATATATGGGGTTGATACCAGCTGTAATGTCACCTGGCATCAAGCCCTGGGGTTAGTGATGTCACGGCATCTGAACAGATACCCGACATCACTAACCCAGTCAGTAATAGAAAAAAAAAAAGACAAAAAAAAAATTTATTTGAAAAAACACTCCCCGAAACATTCCTCTTTTACCAATTTATTGAAAATAAAGAAATTCCGGTCGCTGTAATCCATTTTGGAGGTCCCACGCCGACTCTGGATCTTCTAGAATATGGGGGGCACGTTCAGGGAACGTATCCCCCATTTTCTGGAAGAGCAAGCTCTCCATGAGCAGTGTGGGTGCAGTAATCTGAGAATACTGCACTCACACTGCCCCGGTCCAACCTAGGGCAGAGTGACCTGCAGTAACCTCATTCCAGAATATGAGGGGCACGCTCACAGAACGTACCCCCCATTTTCTGGAACAGCAGTCTCTCCATGTGAGGAGTGTGACTGCAGATTACCGCACTCACCCTCCCCCGGTCCACAGTGGAGTAGCTTGTGCAGTTGCGACGTCAGCAGGATCCCTGCTTGCAGGGATCCAGCTGACAGCCGCTGTCTGCGCATGCGCCGCCAGCATTGAAGAAGGAGGCGGCGATCGCGGGCCCGGAGCACCAGCAGCCAGGTAACGTATAACCGGGGGCTGGGGGGGGGTGACGGGGGGTGACCTAGTGGGACCTGGGGACACCTTTCTGCCGCATGTGACGTGTCACGTGCGGCAGAAAGAGCAGAATGAAGGCGGCCGCGCGCTGTGCGCCGCCATCTTCCACGCTCCGGAGGGGGGAGGGGGGTGGTGGCTCTGGAGAACCGGAGGGGGCTCCGGTGACCAGAGGGCTCCGGTGGACCGGAGGAGGGGTCAGGGGGAGGACATTTCCCTCCGATCTGAAATGTTTGATCATTTCAGATCGGAGGGAAATGACTGCAGAGCCGGCGCCGGCGGCAGTTTTCTGTGCGCTTCGGCGCCATTTTGGATGTCCGGTGGGGGTAGGGGTGGGGGGACTCTCCGGTACCGGGGGCTTTGGGGGCACTAGGGGGTTAGATTTCTTTCTCATCTGACATGTTTGATCATGTCAGATGAAAAAGAAATCAGTTTTACCGGCCATTTCTTTTTTTTTCATGTGTTCGTCGGTATACAGTGTATACCGCCGATCACATGATCGGGGTCCAAAAAAAACACCCCGATTCATAATCTGGGGGGTCTCAGCTACCCCCGGTAGCTGAAACCCCCGAGATTTTCGGTCGCTGGGGGGCGCTACAGGGTTTTTTCGGGCCGCCGCTTTAAAGCGGCGGAACAGAATAAGTACCCTGTTTTGCCGCCGCTTTAAGTCGTACGGCCGTCGTTATGAGGTTAAATAATAAATAACTGTATATGTCAGTTGCTAGGGTATACTGTATAAATATGACTGTTAGATTGCATCTACAGGTTAAACAATATGGTTATTGCCGTGATAGCTGTAGTACTCGGTGTTGCCCTAGATCAGGGGTGGGGAACCATTTTTCTGCCGGGGGTCATTTGGAAATTTCTACCAACCTTCGGGGGCCGCACAAAATTATCAACTTGAAAATTACCCCAATATATTTGGTCAAACAATTAACTCACTGTGGGGCTGGAGCTTGTACTCTTTGGTGCAGCTGTAATATTAGGCGATATTGATCTTGTTGCTTTTCACAACTGCTTTTCCAGGTTTCAGTTGGCTGGGACTGCTGTATATACATCACAGGGGAGGGTTGGGAGGAATATAGATCACTGGGGAGGCTGGGGGCATAGACATCACTGGGGGGTACATACATCACTGGGGGATACATACATCATTGATGGGGAGCACAAACATAGCTAGGGGGGCATAAACATTGCTGGGGAGGGCTGGGCGGAATATACATCACTAGGGAAGCAGCAGGGCATAGACGTCACTGGGGGTATATACACATCACTGGGATACACAGACATAGCTGGGGGGCACAAACATTGCTGGGGTTATATAAATAGCCGGGGGCAAACAGCCCTGGGGGATGCCGGAGGGACACAGACAGCCCTGGGGGCACAGAGAATGATGGGAGAGGCTGGAGGCACAGACAAATCAGGGGGACGCTGGGGGCACAGATGGCACAGAGAAGGATGGGAGAGGCTGAAGGCACAGACAGAACTGGGAGAGGCTCCGGGCACAGATATCACTGGGGAGACTGAGGGGGGCACAGATCACTGGGGAGACTAGGGGGACACAGATCATTAGGGGGGCATAGATCACTGGGGAGACTGGGGGGGGCACAGAACACTGGGGGGGCACAGATCACTGGGGAGACTGGGGGGCACAGGTCACTGGGGAGACTGGGGGTAGGCACAGAACACTGGGGGGGGCACAGATTACTGGGGAGACTGGGGGGCACAGATCACTGGGGGGGGCACAGATCACTGGGGAGCACAGATCACTGGGGAGACTGGGGGGCACAGATCACTGGGGGGGCACAGATCACTGGGGAGCACAGATCACTAGGGAGACTGGGGGGCACAGATCACTGGGGAGACTGGGGGGGCACAGAACACTGGGAGGGGGCACAGATCACTGGGGAGACTGGGCGGAGGCACAGAACACTGGGGGGGGCACAAATCACTGGGGAGACTGGGGGGGGGCACAGAACACTGGGGGGGGCACAGAACACTGGGGGGGCACAGATCACTGGGGAGACTGGGGGGCACAGATCACTGGGGAGACTGTGGGGCACAGATCACTGGGGAGACTAGGGGAGCACAGATCATTAGGGGGGCATAGATCACTGGGGAGACTGGGGGGGCACAGAACACTGGGGGGGGCACAGATCACTGTGGAGACTGGGGGGCACAGGTCACTGGGGAGACTGGGGGGAGGCACAGAACACTGGGGGGGGGCACAGATTACTGGGGAGACTGGGGGGCACAGATCACTGGGGGGGCACAGATCACTGGGGAGCACAGATCACTGGGGAGACTGGGGGGAACAGATCACTGGGGAGCACAGATCACTGGGGAGACTGGGGGGCACAGATCACTGGGGAGACTGGGGGGGCACAGAACACTGGGAGGGGGCACAGATCACTGGGGAGACTGGGGGGAGACACAGAACACTGGGGGGGCACAAATCACTGGGGAGACTGGGGGGGGGCACAGAACACTGGGGGGGCACAGAACACTGGGGGGGGGGCACAGATCACTGGGGAGACTGGGGGGCACAGATCACTGGGGAGACTGGGGGGCACAGAACACTGGGGGGGCACAGATCACTGGGGAGACTGGGGGGCACAGATCACTGGGGAGCACAGATCACTGGGGAGACTGGGGGGCACAGATCACTGGGGGGGCACAGATCACTGGGGAGCACAGATCACTGGGGAGACTGGGGGGCACAGATCACTGGGGAGACTCGGGGGGCACAGAACACTGGGAGGGGGCACAGATCACTGGGGAGACTGGGCGGAGGCACAGAACACTGGGGGGGGCACAAATCACTGGGGAGACTGGGGGGGGCACAGAACACTGGGGGGGGCACAGAACACTGGGGGGGGGCACAGAACACTGGGGGGGCACAGATCACTGGGGAGACTGGGGGGCACAGATCACTGGGGAGACTGAGGGGCACAGATCACTGGGGAGACTAGGGGAGCACAGATCATTAGGGGGGCATAGATCACTGGGGAGACTGGGGGGGCATAGATCACTGGGGAGACTGGGGGGCACAGATCACTGGGGAGCACAGATCACTGGGGAGACTGGGGGGCACAGATCACTGGGGGGGCACAGATCACTGGGGAGCACAGATCACTGGGGAGACTGGGGGGCACAGATCACTGGGGAGACTCGGGGGGCACAGACCACTGGGAGCGGGCATAGATCACTGGGGAGACTGGGCGGAGGCACAGAACACTGGGGGGGGGCACAAATCACTGGGGAGACTGGGGGGCACAGATCACTGGGGAGACTGTGGGGCACAGATCACTGGGGAGACTAGGGGAGCACAGATCATTAGGGGGGCATAGATCACTGGGGAGACTGGGGGGGCACAGAACACTGGGGGGGTCACAGATCACTGGGGAGACTGGGGGGCACAGGTCACTGGGGAGACTGGGGGGAGGCACAGAACACTGGGGGGGCACAGATTACTGGGGAGACTGGGGGGCACAGATCACTGGGGGGGCACAGATCACTGGGGAGCACAGATCACTGGGGAGACTGGGGGGCATAGATCACTGGAGAGCACAGATCACTGGGGAGACTGGGGGGCACAGATCACTGGGGAGACTGGGGGGGCACAGAACACTGGGAGGGGGCACAGATCACTGGGGAGACTGGGGGGAGACACAGAACACTGGGGGGGCACAAATCACTGGGGAGACTGGGGGGGGCACAAATCACTGGGGGGGCACAGAACACTGGGGGGGGCACAGAACACTGGGGGGGGCACAGAACACTGGGGGGGGCACAGATCACTGGGGAGACTGGGGGGCACAGATCACTGGGGAGACTGAGGGGCACAGATCACTGGGGAGACTAGGGGAGCACAGATCATTAGGGGGGCATAAATCACTGGGGAGACTGGGGGGGCACAGAACACTGGGGGGGGCACAGATCACTGGGGAGACTGGGGGACACAGGTCACTGGGGAGACTGGGGGGAGGCACAGAACACTGGGGGGGTACAGATTACTGGGGAGACTGGGGGGCACAGATCACTGGGGAGCACAGATCACTGGGGAGACTGGGGGGCACAGATCACTGGGGAGCACAGATCACTGGGGAGACTGGGGGGCACAGATCACTGGGGAGACTGGGGGGGCACAGAACACTGGGAGGGGGCACAGATCACTGGGGAGACTGGGGGGAGACACAGAACACTGGGGGGGCACAAATCACTGGGGAGACTGGGGGGGGGCACAGAACACTGGGGGGGCACAGAACACTGGAGGGGGGCACAGATCACTGGGGAGACTGGGGGGCACAGATCACTGGGGAGACTGGGGGGCACAGAACACTGGGGGGGCACAGATCACTGGGGAGACTGGGGGGCACAGATCACTGGGGAGACTGTGGGGCACAGATCACTGGGGAGACTGTGGGGGCATAGATCACTGGGGAGAAAGAGGGGCACAGAGAACTGGAGGTACAGAGCGCTGGGGGCACAGGCAGACCCGGATGAGCTTGGAGGTAGTTAGAGAACTGGGGAAGGCTGGGATCACTGAGCGCTGGAGGTGGCTGCGGGCACGGAGAGCTCTGCCGCCGGGCACAGAGAGGAGCAGCCGCCTTCGCCGCTGGGCACAGGGAGCCGCCGGGCACAGAGAGGAGCAGCCACCGCCGGGCACGGAACCGCCGCCGCAACCGCCGGGCACAGGGAGCCGCCGCCGCAACCGCCGGGCACAGGGAGCCACCGCCGCAACCGCTGGGCACAGGGAGCCGCTGCCGCAACCGCCGGGCACAGGGAGCCGCCGGCGCTGGGCACAGAGTGCTGCCCGGCACAGTAAGACCTGGGGGATGATTGGCAGTCAATCCTCTCCTTTTGATTTTAGCGCTCCTCACGCCGACCCCACCTACAAAGTATGTCCTCACGTAGGCAGTGCCAGCATGGGGACGTAGTCTTTCAGGTATAGGAAATGCAGCGTTCAGCATTGAACGCACTGTGTGGGGTTTTAAAGGGCCAGCAGCAAGTAATATGCGGCTGCCGCCCCAGCACTGCAGTCCCCGGGAATCAGCCCGGGGGCCGCAGAAAAAGTCGTTGCGGCCGCATACGGCTCGCGGGCCGGAGGTTCCCCACCCCTGCCCTAGATAGTAACTATTTCTGTCCCAGTCTCAGTCTGTATCTCTCGGTGTCTGTTTCTCTTTCTGTGTCTCTATCCCTTTGTCTGTCTCTTTCCCTGTCTGTCTCTATGTCTTTGTCTGTCTGTCTTTTTCCCTGTCTGTCTCTCTATCTCTTTTCCTATTTGTCTCTCTATCTCTTTCCCTGTTTCCCTGTCTGTCTCTGTACCTCTTTCCTTGTCTTTTTCTGTCTGTCTCTTTCCCTGTCTGTCTTTCCCTGTCTGTGTCTTTTTCTATCTTTTTGTCTGTCTGCCTCTTTGTCTGTGTCTATCTCCATCTGTCTGTCTCTTTGTCTGTCTTTTTGTCTGTCTCTTTCCCTGGCTGCATTGTGACACGCCAACATTCCATTCAAGGCATGGCTGCACATTCTTCTGAAGTTCTGGCTGCATTGTGTTCCCAGCTCCATTGACTTTAATGGAGACAGGTTTTTTGGTGAATAACTGTAAAGCATGGGGTTAAAATTTCCCCTCAAAACAGTTAATGACGTTCCCTGAGTCAAATGCGGATTCACACACACGTTGTTTTACATTTACACATGTATTTGTAACAAAGCTATTTGTCATTTATTCACATAGTCCTCATCTATGATTGCCGCCCCTTTATTTATTGTTGTGTACTTTTTTCTATTTTTAATCTCTTTACGTTGGATTTACAGATTAAAACAGCTGCAGTAAAGGGTACTTATTCCTTATCGCCAATAACAGCGGTAAGAAAAAAGTGAATTGCAACCCCCAGCGTCGGAAAATCTCTGGGGAGTCCTAGGCAATTACGATACTAGCAGTTTTTTCCTGCCCCCGGTCACGTCATCACCGTTATCTTACCTCGCACATGACATAATCAAACACATCAGATGGGAGATAAATGTCCTCCCCCGGTGTGGCCAAAGTCCACCCCTCCCCAGTCTCTCTCCTCTTCCTGATCTCCAAAAAGGCAGGCACATGAGTTGTGCATCTGTCACAAGCATCCTTCTCCGATTTCTGACATGTCAGATGAGACAGAAAAGTCCACCACAGGTCCCCACCTGTACCTTCTGCAGCAGTCCCCCGCGACCTCTCCTTCTGAAAAAAATGGCGGACTCATGCGCAGTGAGCCAGTTCTCAGACAGCTCTCTGCGAGCAAGGAGACTGAGCCCACTCCTCACATGACATGGAGTGCCTGCACTTCCAGAAAATGATGTATATGTTCGCTAAGCGTGCCCCCTTATCATGGATGACAGAGTTGTTGTGGGGGTCTCCAAAAGGGATTACGGCAGACCAAATTTTTTTTTTCTTTTCAATAATTTGGTGAAAAAGGGAATGTGGCAGGGAGGGTTTTGTTGTCTTTATGTTCTTTATTACTAAAAGGGTTAGTAGACGCCTCAAAATTACTAACCCCTGGGCTTCATGCCAGCTGACATTACAGCTGGTATCAACCCCTTATATTACCCCGTTTGCCACCGTTCCAAGGCAACGGGATTAGCGGGGAGAAAGTGCCAGGACTGGCGCATCTAATGGATGCACCACTTCTGGGGAGGCTGCAGCCTGCTATTTATAGGCTCGGAAAGGCCAAATAAACATGGTCCTTCCTATGAATGCAAGACCCCAGCTGTCCGCTTTAGCTTGGCTGGTGGTAACCCAATTTTTGGGGGGACCCCATGTTTTTCTTTTTAATTATTTATAAATAAATAAATAAATAAATGAATGAATGAATGAATGAATGAACAGATTGGGGAGACCTCTGCCAGGTGAAGCTAGCTGCTAGCTTCAGTGTGCAAAACAAGAATGCCGCGGAGACACCATCACGTGTTTCTCAACGCTGGCAGGAAACTAGCCAGGTCTTTCACCGGGAAGGAACAACCACGGGAAGGGCAGTCTCCAGTCAAGGAAACCGCCTATACCAAAACATGATCTCCCCGAGGTTAACCATCTTTACCTATGTAGTCTTCTACTAGGCATTGCTCCCACTAGCCAGTTTCCTACTCCACATTGATGAGGGACAAATACCCCGAAACAGCTGTCTGTGGATGGATACCACGTTTTGGTATAGGCGGTTTCCTTGACTGGAGACTGCCCTTCCCATGGTTGTTCCTTCCCAGTGAAAGACCTGGCTAGTTTCCTGCCAGCGTTGAGAAACATGTGATAGTGTCTCCGCGGCATTCTTGTTTTGCATATTTTCCCAGGGGGCCTTGTTCTAGTGTCAAAGCGTTGAGAAACACGTGATGGTGTCCCCGCGGTGTTGGATGTTGATCTCCCCGAGGTCAACCATCTTTACCTATGTAGCTTCAGTGTGCAGGCTGCAGCCATCTACTTTACCCTAGCTGACTGTTAAAAATGGGGGGGACCCCACGTAATTTTTTTAAATTATCTATTTTTTGGCTAAATACAAGACTGAACACTCTTTTATGCCAGTGAAACAGTGCCAGCATAAAAAATATTTAGGAGAGTTGGACATTATACATGTGTTTGACATCTATCTATCCATCCTAGCTTTGTAGGCTGTATGTACACAATAAGCACCTTAACGACCGCCGATAAGCCTTTTAACGGGGGAAGTTAAGGGTACTTATTCCTTTGCGACGCTTTTTAACAGCCGCTCAGGAAAAAGGGTATAGCGCCTTCCAGTTTGGAAAATCACCAGGATTTTAGTTACCAGTGGTAGATGAGACACTGGAGATCACGATCCGAGTCGGTTTTTCTGGTCCCCGGTCACGTGATCGCCATTTCATACTGTATACCAGTGACCACGTGGACGTTAAGGCAGTGGCAGTAAAAAGATGATGAATCTTCCATTTGGTATAATCAAACATATCTAATGGGAGATAAATGTCCTCCTCAGTCCCCCGGTGTGCCCAAAGTCTCCTCCTCCCTGACCCCGTCTCCCTCCCGATGATCTAACATGGCTGCTGCTGCACGAGTGGTGTGCCTGCCGCATTCATCCTCCTCCTCTGATTTCTGTGCAATCTGACATGACAGATGGAACAGAAAGGTTTTCCCAGGTCACCCTATGTCAGGCTGCCACCCCTCTGGTCCTTCCGTACATGATGCAGCTCTGATCCCCCGTGACCCCTCCTTCGCCTTGTCTTCAGAAGAAATTGTGATGCCTCTGGACTAGTCAGGTCGTCACAGGGTACTGCACGCTCTTTATCTCCCAGTGTAGGGCTCAACCCCCCTTTGGTTCTTGGTTCCCAACTTGCAGCACTGCCTCCACCAGCATCTAAAAATCCTAATCACAACTCGCACCACACCCTGTCAGGAACACCAGTGGGCTGCTAAGCTGGAATAGGGCCGCCCACCTAGGGGTCAGGCAGGGAGGTGGGAGGTGACAAGTCAGAACAGTGGTAGCCCTCGAGCTGTGAGGAGCGCGAAGGAAGCTGGGAGTTGGAGCTCCCAGAGGAAAACGTAGATTGGGTTGCAGACGGTGGTCTGGACCCGGAGGAAGCGGAGACCCGGTCGCGGGAGATTGGGACTGGGTGCTGGCTTAGTCAAGGAGGACGGTCGGCAGCTGCAGTCCAATAGCCGGTCTGGGGCCAAAAGCACGTCGGGGTACTGGACCCTAGGTCAGGAAGAAGCTTCATGCAACCCGGCAATTAACCTGCGGAGGACAGGGCCTTTATGGACTGTTCCCATGAAGCTCAGAGATCGGAGGGCACTAGCGCAATGAGGGGGATAGGGCTTTCCAACCAAAGCAGCCCACAGAAATCCCAAGCGTGAGCTCCTGAGAGCAAGTGTGACGCCCTGGCCTATCAGGACGTCACAGGGTATTGTGCAGTCTTCCCTTATGCACAGTATCCACCTCCTCCTTGGTTATGTGTCCCCAGCTAAGTGGTGTTGTCAACAACAGTTAGTAAATCCTAGGAACACTCTGAACCACACCCAATAGACACACCAGTGGACGGCCTGAGTGGAATAGGGTCGCCAACTTGGGGGGGTTGGTTAAGGGGAGGTCAGGAGTGTCAGGAGCAGTTCAGAACAGAAGTAGATCCCAGTGAGAGAGGAGCTGGGGAGTGGGAGCTTCCAGAAGAGAAGTTGAGTAGTAGCTCTCGGTGAGAGAGGAGGTCAGGAGCTGGGCTCCTTGGAAGTCACTAGGTAACAGACGGTGGTCTGGACCTAGTAGGAGCTGGACTCCCGGTCGCATGGGGATCGTGATAAGGGGCACGGTACTGCCGAGGGAGCAGCCGGCGGCCTTGTACCATCTCCCGGGCCGGGCCCAGGGCACGACGGGGTACGTGGACCCTAGGTCAGGAAGGAGCTTCAGGCAACCTGACAATTAGCCCGACGAGAACGGAGCCTTCAAGATCCGCTCTCCACCCGCTCCAGAATCGGGGTACTAGCGCAACGAGGGGGATAGGACTTTCCACAAAACGGTCCAGAAAATCCCAAGCGTGAACCCTGAGAGCAAGCTCCCACAGTTAGCCATACTGCGGAGCAGGACCCGGCTAGTTTCAAGCTACCAGGACCACCAGAAAAGTGAACAAAGTGCCAAGAAGAAGGTTACAGACCATCAGACAGCACCACTGGGGACGGGACCCAAAATAGCTCCCCTCATTGGCAGCGGTGTACAGAACTTTGGTTTATCTGGTTGTCGGTGTCAGCTTTATGGACTGAGTGAGTACATAAGGGACCCCCTTCACTCCCCACGGCACTCCCCAAGCACTATCACTGAGTCCCGAGGCATCCCCCCTACCCGTGGAGGGTCCTAACATCTGGCTTCCCCCTGTCTTCACCCCCGGGTACTCCCAACAGCAGCAGTGGTACTCTCAGATTACCACAAACCACGGGTGGCGTCACGAACTATCACAATCCCCTATAAATACCCCCTTTTATTCGAGTGGCTGCACGACCCCCGGGTCCGGAGACCCATCGAGCCACTGCGGATCCGGATCCGAGCAGCCCGGCTGCTTCCACGGGGGCGGCACACAAGCTCCTCTGCTACCCATAGTAGGGAGCAGGGCACGGACAGCTCCAAGCTTACGGGCCACCTGAACACTTTCAATTCTGTGCACACAGGCAGGTTATGGACCACCAGGTAGTGCTGCAAGAGATGGAACCCAGACGAGCTCCTCCCAAGAGGGCAGCGACACCCAGAGACTTGGTTTACTACGTTGTCAGTGTCTGCTTTCCTTTTGAGTGAGTACCTGATTAACCACCGCTACCAGCAAGCCTGCGCTTCCCCTGCAATCCATCCCACCATCCATGGTCCCGGGGCCTTTCCCTACCCGTGGAGGGTAACGTTATCTGGCTGCCCCATTTTATCGCCCCGAGTACTCCCAACGGCAGCGGTGGTACTCCCTATTACCGCACACCACGGGTGGCATCACAAACTATCTAACTCCCCTGTAAATAAGCCCCCATCACGTTTCGGAGTGATCCCAAGCCCCCGGGTCCGGAGACCCTCGAGCCAAGAGTAGCGACACCCGGATCCGAGTGGTTCAATCGCTGCTGGGGCGGTACATGTCCGAGAAAAATGATGGCCGCATGTGCAGAGAGGCTCTCAGCCGGCTCACTGTGCGCAACGCAGTGATGTTACTGCAGCTCACACTGCCTTCAGTTGGACCGGGGTAGTGTGAGTGCAGTATTCTCAGGTCAATGCACCCACACTCCTAACATGCAGTGCTGCACTTCCAGAAAATAGGAGATGTGTTCCCTGAGTGTGCCCCCCTTATTCTGGAATAAGGTTACTGCAGGTCACTCTGCTTTTGGTTGGACCAGGGCAATGTGAGTGCAGTATTCTCAGGTCACTGCAACCACACTGCTCAAATGGAATGCTTGCGCTTCCAGAAAGAAGGGAATTTTGTTACTTACCGTAAATTCCTTTTCTTCTAGCTCCTATTGGGAGACCCAGACGATTGGGTGTATAGCTACTGCCTCCGGAGGCCACACAAAGCATTACACTAAAAAGTGTAAGGCCCCTCCCCTTCTGGCTATACACCCCCAGTGGGATCACTGGCTCACCAGTTTTAGTGCAAAAGCAAGAAGGAGGAAAGCCAATAACTGGTTTAAACAAATTCACTCCGAGTAACATCGGAGAACTGAAAAACCGTTCAACATGAACAACATGTGTACCCGAAACAACCCAAAAATCCCGAAGGACAACAGGGCGGGTGCTGGGTCTCCCAATAGGAGCTAGAAGAAAAGGAATTTACGGTAAGTAACAAAATTCCCTTCTTCTTCGTCGCTCCATTGGGAGACCCAGACGATTGGGACGTCCAAAAGCTGTCCCTGGGTGGGTAAAGAAATACCTCATGTTAGAGCTGCGAAGCCAGCCCTCCCCTACGGGGAGGCAACTGCCACCTGCAGGACTCTTCTACCTAGGCTGGCGTCCGCCGAAGCATAGGTATGCACCTGATAATGTTTGGTGAAAGTGTGCAGACTCGACCAGGTAGCTGCCTGGCACACCTGTTGAGCCGTAGCCTGGTGTCATAATGCCCAGGAAGCACCCACGGCTCTGGTAGAATGGGCCTTCAGCCCTAATGGAACCGGAAGCCCAGCAGAACGGTAGGCTTCAAGAATTGGTTCCTTGATCCATCGAGCCAGGGCGGCCTTAGAAGCCTGCGACCCTTTGCGCTGACCAGCGACAAGGACAAAGAGTGCATCCGAACGGCGCAAGGGCGCCGTACGGGAAATGTAGATTCTGAGTGCTCTCACCAGATCTAACAAATGTAAATCCTTCTCATACCGATGAACTGCATGAGGACAAAACGAAGGCAAGGAGATATCCTGATTAAGATGAAAAGAGGATACCACCTTCGGGAGAAACTCCTGAATGGGGCGCAGCACTACCTTGTCCTGGTGGAAGACCAGGAAGGGAGTCTTGGATGACAGCGCTGCCAGCTCAGACACTCTCCGAAGAGATGTGATCGCTACCAGAAAAGCCACTTTCTGGGATAGTCTAGAAAGTGAAACCTCCCTCAGAGGCTCGAAGGGCGGTTTCTGGAGGGCAACTAGTACCCTGTTCAGATCCCATGGATCTAACGGCCGCTTGTACGGGGGAACGATATGGCAAACCCCCTGTAGGAACGTGCGCACCTTAGGAAGGCGTGCCAAACGCCTCTGAAAAAAGACGGATAGCGCCGATACCTGACCTTTAAGGGAGCCGAGCGCCAAACCTTTTTCTAACCCAGATTGCAGGAAAGAAAGAAAGGTAGGCAATGCAAATGGCCAGGGAGACACTCCCTGAGCAGAGCACCAGGATAAGAATATCCTCCACGTTCTGTGGTTCTTAGCGGACGTGGGCTTCCTAGCCTGTCTCATGGTGGCAACGACCCCGTGGAATAATCCTGAAGACGCTAGGATCCAGGACTCAATGGCCACACAGTCAGGTTCAGGGTCGCAGAATTCCGATGGAAAAACGGCCCTTGGGACAGTAAGTCTGGTCGGTCTGGTAGTGCCCACGGTTGGCCGACCGTGAGCTGCCACAGATCCGGATACCACGCCCTCCTCGGCCAGTCTGGGGCGACGAGTATGACGCGGCTGCAATCGGATCTGATCTTGCGTAGCACTCTGGGCAAGGGTGCCAGAGGTGGAAACACATAAGGGAGCCGGAACTGCGACCAATCTTGCACTAGGGCGTCTGCCGCCAGCGCTCTTTGATCGCGAGACCGTGCCATGAAGGTTGGGACCTTGTTGTTGTGCCGGGACGCCATTAGGTCGACGTCCGGCCTTTCCCAGCGGCGACAGATTGTCTGAAACACGTCCGGGTGAAGGGACCATTCCCCTGCGTCCATGCTCTGGCGACTGAGGAAGTCTGTCTCCCAGTTTTCTATGCCGGGGACGTGAACTGCGGATATGGTGGAGGCCGTGGCTTCCACCCACATCAGAATCCGCCGGACTTCCTGGAAGGCTTGCCGACTGTGTGTCCCTCCTTGGTGATTGATGTATGCCACCGCTGTGGAGTTGTCCGACTGAATTCGGATCTGCTTTCTTTCCAGCCACTGCTGGAAAGCTAGTAGGGCAAGATACACTGCTCTGATTACCAGAACATTGATCTGAAGGGTGGACTCCTGCTGAGTCCACGTACCCTGAGCCCTGTGGTGGAGAAAAAACCGCTCCCCACCCTGACAGACTCGCGTCTGTCGTGACCACCGCCCAAGACGGTGGTAGGAAAGATCTTCCCTGTGATAATGAGGTGGGAAGAAGCCACCATTGCAGAGAGTCCTTGCCGTCTGAGAAAGGGATACTTTCCTGTTCAGGGATGTTGACTTCCCGTCCCATTGGCGGAGAATGTCCCATTGAAGTGGACGCAGATGAAACTGCGCAAACGGAACCGCCTCCATTGCCGCCACCATCTTCCCGAGGAAGTGCATGAGGCGTCTTAAGGAGTGCGACTGACCTTGAAGGAGAGTCTGCACCCCAGTCTGTAGTGACCGCTGCTTGTCCAGCGGAAGCTTCACTACCGCTGAGAGGGTATGAAACTCCATGCCAAGATACGTTAGTGATTGGGTCGCGACAGGTTTGACTTTGAGAAGTTGATGATCCACCCGAACGTCTGGAGAGTCTCCAGCGCAACATTCAGGCTGAGTTGGCATGCCTCTTGAGAGGGTGCCTTGACAAGTAGATCGTCCAAGTAAGGGATCACAGAGTGTCCCTGTGAGTGCAAGACTGCTACCACTGCCGTCATGACCTTGGCGAACACCCGTGGGGCTGTCGCCAGCCCGAATGGCAGAGCTACGAACTGAAGATGGTCGTTTCCTATCACGAAACGTAGAACAACATTGGTGCTCTGTAGCAATCGGCACGTGGAGATAAGCATCTTTGATGTCTATTGATGCTAGTCCTTGAGACATTGAGGCAATGACGGAGCGGAGGGTATCATCCGGAACCGCCTGGCCTCCACGTGCTTGTTGAGCAGTTTTAGGTCCAGAACGGAACGGAAAGAGCCATCCTTTTTTGGCACCACAACCAGTTTGGAGAAAAACCGTGTCTTGTTCCTGAAGAGGAACCGGGATTACCACTCCTTCTGCCTGCAGAAGAGCATCTGCTCGGTGGGGAGGTGGGGACGTTCTGAAGAATCGAGTCGGAGGACGAGAACAGAACTCTGTCCTGTGCACGTGGGCACACTGTCCCCCACCCACCGGTCTGTGACCTGTGGCAGCTAAATGTCGCCAAAGGCGAGCGAGTCTGCCATCAACCGCGGATGCGGAGAGATGAGAGAGCTGAGAGTCATGAGGAGACCGCCTTGGTAGCGGTTCCTCCGGCTGCCTTCCTTGGGCGTGATTGAGCCCGGCCGGAAGCTGAGCCCCTCTGAGGCTTTTCAGCCGTTTTGGACGAGGACAATTGGGACCTGCCCGAGCCTGGGAAGGACCGAAACCTCGACTGTCCTTCCAGGACAGCATTAATAGGGTAAGTCGCAATGCAGACATTGCGAGGTTACGGACGCCCCTGCGGCACAGATGTACATGTGCTCAAGACCAGCTGCGCAAGAACAGCTGAAAAGCTTAGGGTGCCCATACGGCTGTGAATGCCGGAGCAACCGACACGCCGATAGCCTCATAGACAGATTTCAACCAGAGTCCATCTGTCTGTCAATGGCATCTGTAAGTGAAGTCCCATCTCCACTGCAACTATGGCTCTAGCCGCAAGCCTGGAGATTGGAGAATCCCCCTTTGGACCCTGGGTCCAACGCCTGACCACGTCAGGGGGAAAGTGATAACGTGTATCCTTAATACGTTTGGAGAAAACGCTTATCTGGGAAGCGTGGTGTTCCTGGACTGCTTCTCTGAAGACAGCGTGGCCAGAACAATACTCAATATACGTTTGAGCTACTGAAAATGGGACTTCTCCTGCTGTGAAGCTGACTCCTCCCCTGGGGGAGCTGAGGGAGAAAAGATCCAACATTCCATTGATGGACGCTATAGGATCAGTCCTTATGGCGTCACCATCCGGTGTATCCGGAGTGAGAGCGGTGTCAGGATCAAAGTCCTGATGAGCTACGTCTGCCTCATCATACAGAGAGTTTTCCTGGGACCCCCCCCGGAGCACCGATTTTATTCCAAATGAGGGTGGCCAGGGAGCAATGATCCAGATTGCCCATGGCCTGTCCGGACTGCAAGTCTCTATCCCATTGCAACTCCGTCCCTGTCCTTGGACAGGGTTGAGAGGTGGTTCTTTTGGCCACGTCAAGTAGAGACCCCGGCTGACCAAGTGCTACAGGGGAGCATTGCACACAATGGGGTTCAGTGCCGTGGAACAGTATCACATGCAGTAAAAACAGCATCGAAAGCCTGTGTTGCTTATATGCTGCTGCCGACTTATAGAGCCAGAATGGCGACCGTACAGTGCAATGTATATCATACAAGCATAAAGTACAAATGAACACTGCAGCACATGCAATACAAGCAGCATAGAAAGCCTGCTTTTCTGCTGCTGTAGACTAGCCGTCTAGGGGAATATAGCCCAGAATAGCGACCATACAGTGCAATGTATAGCATACAAGCATAAGTACAAATGAACACTGCAACACCTGCAATACAAGCAGCATAGAAAAAAACCTGTGCCTCAGCACCCTTGCTTTTCTGCTGCTGTAGTCTAGCCATTGTATGGCGAATATAGCCAAGACTAGCGACCGTACAGTGCAGTGTATAGCATACAAGCATAAATACACATGAACACTTCAGTACGTGCAATACAAGCAGCATAGAAAGCCTGTGCCTTAGCACCCATGCCTTCCTGCTGCTGATGTGTCGCCATCTAAGAGGGCATATAGCCCAAAATAGCGACCTATGCAGTGTAAGCATAAAATACAAATGGACAAACTGCGGTATTTAGTGTCAGCACTTCAGGTGCCGCTTACCGCCCGCCTATAAGCGGGTGTGTGGTCGCCCTAGTCCTGTGCCTGGTTGCCCAGAGTCCGTTCTCTCAGCTCGGACTGCAGTAATGGCTGCCGGCGTCCTTCTCCAGCTCGTGTGAGTAGGGGCGGGCCGTGGGCGTGCCCCAAGTCAGAGCGGGAAACCGGCGTCCCACAGTGTCCAGTGAGAGGGCTGGAGCATGTAAATAAGGCTCCAGCCCTCGGCGCTGCTGATTGTACAGCGTCTCTCCCCTACCCTGATTGACAGGGTGGGGGCGGGAACGAAGCGGAGCTAGGCCGCAAAAGCCGGGGACTGGATTTATAAGCGCCGCCGCCGTAAATGCGCGGTCGGCGCTAAGTCCCCGGCGCACTACAAGTCCCAGCCGCGCCGCCGCTCCCGGAGCGTCCGGCGCGGTAGTTCCCAATAAATAAAGTCACTCAGCTAGGCTGCAGTGACTGTAACCCTTTACTGTCCCCGGCGCACTAGCACACCCAGCAAGTCTGGAGTGTGCTGTGCCTGTGTGTACGGGGACACAGAGTACCTGAATGGTGCAGGGCCATGTCCCTGAACGGCACTCCCGCTCCACATCCAGCAGGTTCAATGGGTCTGTGGATGGAGCCCGGCCTCAGGGCTTTGGGGCCGGTAAGATCCCACTTCCTCAGAGCCCCTCAGGGGGATGGGGAAGGAAAACAGCATGTGGGCTCCAGCCGCCGTACCAGCAATAGGTACCTCAACCTTACAAACCACCAGTGGGGTGAGAAGGGAGCATGCTGGGGGCCCCATATGGGCCCTCTTTTCTTCCATCCGATATAGTCAGCAGCTACTGCTGACTAAACAGTGGAGCTATGCGTGGATGTCTGACCTCCTTCGCACAAAGCCGAAAACTGGTGAGCCAGTGATCCCACTGGGGGTGTATAGCCAGAAGGGGAGGGGCCTTACACTTTTTAGTGTAATGCTTTGTGTGGCCTCCGGAGGCAGTAGCTATACACCCAATCGTCTGGGTCTCCCAATGGAGCGACGAAGAAATGTTGAATACGTTCCCTGCGCCTTCATATCCTGGAACACAGAGTTGTCGTGGGACCTCCAAAATGGATTACAAGGCATCAGACTTTTTTTTAATAAATTGGTGAAAAAGGGAATGTGTTTTCAAATAAAAAACATATTTGTAGTCTAATTTTTTTTATTATTATTCACTAGGTTAGTGATGTCGGGTATCTGATAGATGCTGTAACATTACTAACCCCAGGGCTTGATGCAAGGTAACATTAGAGCTGGTATCAACCCCTTATATTAACCCGTTTGCCACCACACCAGGACAACGGGATGAGCAGGGGAGAAGAGCCAGGATTGGTGCATCTAAAGGATGTGCCACTTCTGGGGTGGCTGCAGCCTGCTATTTTTAAGCTGGGAAGGGCCAATAACCGACGACAAGGCATACCTATTTTTGCCGGGACTCATTCCAAAAACTCCTGCATCTGGGCTAAAAAAAAACTACATGAAATGGGCAGGTTGGATCCAGTTAAATGAAAACGTTCAGTCTGGAGGGCAGAGTGCTCAGTCATAAACAGGTGCATGCAGAAAATTTTTGCAACTTTGTTGAATTTTCAGCGTGCAACTTTTCACACCTATTGGATGTGCTGGTCAGTCTTTTTATATTAGTATTACATTCCTTTCTGACAGAACACTCCTCCGCACTCCAGCCTGAGCTTTTTATTTAGCTGGATGCTACCTGTCCATTACATGTAGGTTATTTAACCCAGATAAAGGCGTATTAGGATAGGGTCCCGGCAAAAAGAGATACACCTTGTTGTAGGCTGCCGTGATTACACGAATTTGCATATTTTAGTTTTTCTGACTGCTGCTGTGCATATTTTTTTGTAACATTTTCAGCGTGCACCTGTTCAAAGTACCTAGTGGATGTGCTGGACAGTCTTTTATGCTTTTTTGGGGGCAAAAAAAACGGATTTTTGTGTACTCACCGTAAAATCGTTTTCTCTTAGCCATCATTGGGGGACATAGGACCATGGGTGTTATGCTGCTTATCCATAGTTGGACACTAAGTAGATGCAAAGATGTTAGCTCCTCCCCTGTAGTATACACCCCCTGGCCCAGCCAGGCTACTTCAGTTTTAGTACACAAGCAGTAGGAGAACAAGTAACAAAAAACACGAGGGAATGCTCATAACAAAAAGGTACTAAGAGAAAAAACTAAGGCCCAACAGGGCAACAGGGAGGGTGCTGTGTCCCCCAATGATGGCTAAGAGAAAACGATGTTACGGTGAGTACACAAAAATCTGTTTTTCTCTAACGCCTCATTGGGGGACACAGGACCATGGGACGTCCTAAAGCAGTCCCTGGGTGGGTAAACAATAAACAATGCAACCCAAGGACTAGGAACCAGTCCCAGATAGCCAGGAGCGCCTACTGAGATAGGTGCTCCACTGTCATTTCCAGAATTTTCCTACCTAGGTTCGCCTCAGCCGAAGCCTGGGTATGAACTCGGTAATGCTTTGAAACAATATGCAGGCTAGACCAGGTCGCGGCCTTCCACCTCTGTTCCACTGAAGCCTGATGGCCCAAGAGGCGCTAACTGCTCGCGTGGAAGGAGTCCGCAGCCCACTAGGAATGGGCTTGAGTTGCAAGTGGTAGACCTCCTGGATCGCAGAGCGAATCCAGCGAGCCAGCGTTGCCTATGAAGCTGCCTGTCCTTTCTTAGGCCTTTCAGGAATGACGAACAAGGAGTCCATGTTCCTAAAGAGGCTGTCCTGGGTATGTAATATCGGAGAGCCCTCATAAGGTCTAGCGAATGTAGAGACCTTTCCACCCTATGGACTGGGTGTGGACAAAAAGAAAGGCAGAACAATGTCCTCGTTCAAATGAAACGGGGAAGTAACCTTTGGAAGAAAATCCGGAAAAGGAGGGGGGACTGGGTAGAACTACCTTACCCTGATGAAAGATCAGAAAGGGTTCGCGGCAAGAGAGTGCTGCCAGTTCCAAAACTTGTCTGATGGACGTAATCGCCACTAAGAATGTTACCTTCCAGGTGAGAAGAGCAAGAGAAGATTCCTTAAGAGGTTCAAAGGGGGTCCTCTGGAGACCGTCCAGAATGAGATTGAGGTCCCATGGGTCCAGCGACCATTTGTACGGTGGGACTAGATGGGAAACGCCCTGGAGGAAAATCTGGACTTGCGGATTGCAAGCTAGCCGGCATTGATAGAATATTGAGAAAGATGAAACCTACCCCTTAAGGGAGCTGAGGGCCAACCCCTTTTGCAACCTGACTGCAAAAAAGAAAACAAAGATTCTGGGGATCGCCAGAGGCATAGGTTGGACATTGGATTCCCTGCACCGGGAAAGGAACTTTTCCATGTGCGGTGGCAAATACAGGATGAAGGCCGGCTTTCGGGCACTGATCATGGTGTAGATGACCGCGGGAGAGAATCTCGCTCTTTTTAAAGTCCAGGTCTCAATGGCCAGGTCGTCATCTTAAGGGCTCTGGAGTTCTGATGGGAAATGGGCCTTGGGTCAGCAGGTCTGGGATGCTTAAGAGGCGCCATGAGCAATTGTACCGAAAAACCTGTAAGGTAGACAGAAGCGACTTCAGGAGAGTAGAGCATCCGCGCTGATGGACTGTTGATCACGTGACCTGGCTAAGAACGCGGGTACCTTTGCGTTCAACCTTGAGCCCATTAAACCCACGTCCGGCGTACCCCGGCGAGAGCAGATGTGTGAGAACACTTCTGGGTGGAGAAACCACTCTCCGGCGGCTAGGCCTTGGCGACTTAGAAGGTCCGCCGCCCAGTTCTCTACTCCCGGTATGTGTACCGGTGAAATCACAAACCCAGTCGATTCGGCCCAGGTGAGGATCCTGAGGACCTTGAGATAAGCTGTCTTGCTGCTGGTACCTCCCTGCCGATTGACATAGGCCACAGCTGTTGCATTGTCAAATTGGACTCGACTCAGACGACCTGCTAGCAGATGGAGGAACGACCTGAGCGCGAGAAAGATCGCGCTGACTTTCAGGATGATTTCTGGGAAGGGAAGACTCCTGGGGCATCCAACGTCCTCAAGCAGTGTGGAGCCAGTACACTGCTCCCCAGCCTAAGAGGCTGGCATCCGTGGTCAGGAGTATCCAGTCCACTTGGGAGAGAAAATCTCCTTCTCAATATGGAAGAGGGCCGAAGCCACCAGCAAAGCACATACCTGACTGAAGGAGTCAGGTGAAAAAATTCATCCAGGGAAAAGGGGGCTCTTGTCCCAGTCAGCTAGAAGCGCAAGCTGCAGTCGGTGTGTGGCTAAGCGAGCGGCACTGCCTCTATAGCCGCCGCTATCCTACCTAGCACTCTCATACTGAATCGTATGGAGCGAGAGGAGTACAAGAGTAGAAGGCAGTGTACCGCTTGTTGTAGAGCGGTCACCTTGTTTTGAGGGAGCAATATCAAGCCCCGAAGGCTGTCCAGGAACATGCCCAGGGAGGTGACGGATTTTGACGGGAGCGGGGATGATTTGACTGGAGTCAGAAGCCACCCTAAGCGGGATAGAGAGCCCACAGAGATCTGCACGCTGGTTGAGCCCTTGATGAGGAGGTCATCCAAGCAAGGCAGAACAGCCAATCTCCTGGCGTGAAGGGCACTCATGGCAGCCACCATGACCTTGGTGAAGACCCTTGGTGCTGTGGCAGGGCCGAGGGTAGGGTTACAAATGAAAAAAGAAGTCCTGAACCGTGAAGCGGAGGAACTTTTGGTGAGCTGGGGCGATGGGTATGTGCAGGTACGCGTCCCTGATAGCTATTGAAGCAATGAATTCTCCTTCGACCATAGAGGTAATAATGGACCCTAGGAACTCCATTCTGAGTCTCCTTACGTGCACATGTTTTCTCAGGTGTTAGAGGTCCAGGATGAGTCGAACTGACCCGTCCTTTTTTGGGGACCACAAAGAGGTTGGAATAGAAGGCCTTGACCATCTCGTCATCCGGAACATGTACTATCACCCCCGCCGTTTGGAGGAGTGGATTGCTGAGGAGAAGGCCTCATGGTGTTTTGGAGCCTTTGGGGGGTTTGAGAGAAAAAGACCAACCCGGGGATCGGGTCCGGAATTCAATGTGGTAACCGAAGACACAAGGTCTCGCACCCATTTGTGGTCTGAGGCGGCAGCCCAGATGGAGGAGGACGAGACTCCTCGGTCTTTGTATAGACTGCCAGGACGAGGTGGACCTGGGGAGGGCTCAGAAGGTCAGGCCCTGCGTGTCTATTAAAAAACATCCTGGGCTAGAGTTGGGGGAGGGAGGTACTCTTTCCCTCCCATGGCGTCAGAAAAAAAGAGCCTGTGCAGACGATCGCCAAGCCATTGGTCTGGAAAGGAGTACTGTGAGAGGCTTCTAAGGGACAGAGTTCGCTCTCCATTATCGGAACCAGAGGGCCTTACGGATGGCTATGGTATTCGAGGCGGCAAAAACTGCGCATAGCAGCATCGAGGGAGGCTTGCATGAGGTACTCCACCGCCGCAGCAATGTGAACTGTTACTTCTGTGAGGGCCTGAGGAAAACTGTTATTCCTGATGCCTGTGCGATCCACACGGAAGGAGAGAGGGACACGCGGCCTCAAGGCGGAGCGATCGAGCTGCTCCACTTGTCTGTCTGTTGGGTCCTTGAAGGAGGATCCATCAAGTAAAAGACAGGAGGGTCTTTCAGGTAGGCGGGAGGCCGGGGGAGGGGGGGGGGGGTCCACCGAGAGAGGATCGGCCCAGCCCTTAGAGACAGCTAAGCCAAGGGGTACCGAGACTACATGAGTTTACGGATACCGAAGCGCCGGCAAAAACGTTATTTTTTTTTTTTAGGTTTCTTCGCCCTTTTAAAGGAGACCGCGTGGTTAGTAGTAGTGGATGGGAGATCTTCCACATGCAGAGTTTGCTTGATTGCTGCACACATGCACAGTTTAGTTGATTGCTGCACACATGCACAGTTTGGTTGATTGCTGCACACATGCAGTTTGGTTGATTGCTGCACACATGCACAGTTTGGTTAATTGCTGCACACATGCACAGTTTGGTTGATTGCTGCACACATGCACAGTTTGGTTGATTGCTGCACACATGCAGTTTGGTTGATTGCTGCACACATGCACAGTTTGGTTGATTGCTGCACACAAACACAGTTTGGTTGATTGCTGCAATAAGATAGTCCATCGCAGCTTAATCGCTCGGGGAGGTTGAAACCAAGGAATCATCCTGGTACAAACATCATTCCCCTTCCTCCGGCTCCTCAGAGACCGCGGAACATGTGGGAGAACCCCATCTGTGTACCCCCGAGGGAGAACCATGGGGGTCATGCCCTTTTTCTGATCTGCAACCGGTGAAGCAGAGGGCTGATTCTTATCAGAAGAACCCTCTACAGAGGTGTCATCAGGCTGCGTTCTGTCCAGGGGCCCCGAGAGGTGTGAGGACGATGTTGCATAGCCAGCACCAGGTTCTGGGAACTGTGCCCATTCCGGGGGACTGGGAGCCGTAGGCTCTGGGCTGGCAGCAGTTGCTGCGGTGGTGGCGGGGCGGGAGGGGGGGCTACAGGGGCACCGCACTCACAGAAGGAAGAGGGGCTATCAACCCCTAGTAGCTCAGCGTGGCAGGTAGTGCAGGCTGAATAATAGGCTGTACGTTAGAAGTCTTATACCGTGTTTTTCCAAAAATAAGACCTCCCCCAAAAATAAGCCCTAGCAGGGATTTCCAGCATTTTCGGAGAAAGGCTTAAATATAAGCCCTCCCCCGAAAATAAGCCCTACTCCCGGATCAATAATGAAGTGTCCGTGCCGCTAAAAAATATACAGATACTGCAGGACACTTCATTATACACAGCGGCACCCGGCAATTACACTAACCCGACACTGAGCGGCAGGACCTGCAGTGATCACACACCCGCACACATCAGATCTCACACACACACACACACACACACACACACACACACCAGATCTCCCACACACACCAGATCTCACACACACACACCAGATCTCACACACAAACATCGGATCGCACACAGTCATATCGCACACATAATCAGATCGCACACACAAACATCGGATCACACGCAAACATCAAATCACACACACAAACATCGGATCGCACGCACATCAGATCGCATACATACCTCATCCAGAGACACCGATCTCTTCTCCTGAGAGGCAGTGCAGTGGAGCGCAAGGAACAGGACCTGCGGCCGGACACGTGACTTGCTCTCATTCCCTGCGGCCGTAAGTGCTGGATGTGATATTATGTATGTGTGTGTGTGTCTGCGAACGGCTGTGTTTTTCTGCGATCGGCTGTGTGTGTCTGTGATCGGATGTGTGTATCTGTGATCGGCTGTGTATGCCTGCAATCGGATGTGTGTATCTGTGATCGGCTGTGTATGCCTGCGATCGGATGTGTGTATCTGTGATCGGCTTTTATGTGCCTGCGATCGGAAGTGTGTATCTGTGATCGGCTTTTATGTGCCTGCGATCGGAAGTGTGTATCTGTGATCGGCTGTGTGTGCCTGCGATCGGATGTGTGTGATCTGCTGTGTATATCTGCGATCTGCTGTGTGTGTAAACGAAATGACGGGGTGCACAGCCTATAGTAACACAATGAGTGCTGCCTAATGTGTGCAAAACAACAATGCACAGAGGAGAAAAAGAGCACACATAATTCAGGCGCACATCAAAGAATATTGTAATCATATATATTTTTTATTTTTACGAGAAAAACAGTTTATTAGGTCCATGAAAAACACACACAATAAAATCATTTAAAACCATACAATACAAGACACGGCCTCTATAAAGTGACTCCGGGATAATAAACCTAGTCAATATAAGACAGATATAATATCAAAGTTGTACATCAATTGATTCTCCAAACCACAGATCTAAGGGTACCGTCACACTTTAGCGACGTAGCAGCGATCCCACCAGCGATCTGACCTGGTCAGGATCGCTGCTGCGTCGCTACATGGTCGCTGGTGAGCTGTCAAACAGGCAGATCTCACCAGCGACCAGTGACCAGCCCCCAGCCAGCAGCGACGTGCAAGCGACGCTGCGCTTGCACGGAGCCGGCGTCTGGAAGCTGCGGACACTGGTAACTAAGGTAAACATCGGGTATGGTTACCCGATGTTTACCTTAGTTACCAGCGCACACCGCTTAACTTAGCGTGTGCAGGGAGCAGGAGCCGGCACTGGCAGCGTGAGAGCTGCGGAGGCTGGTAACGAAGCTAAATATCGGGTAACCACCTTGGTTACCCGATGTGTACCTTGGTTACAGCTTACCGCAGGCTGTCAGATGCTGGCTCCTGCTCCCTGCACATTCAGGATTGTTGCTCTCTCGCTGTCACACACAGCTATGTGTGCTTATCAGCGGGAGAGAAACAATAAAAAAAAGAACCAGGGCTGTGTGTAACGAGCAGCAATCTCACAGCAGGTGCCAGATCGCTGCTCAGTGTCACACACAGCGAGATCGCTAATGAGGTCACTGCTGCGTCACAAAAACCGTGAATCAGCAGCGATCTCAGCAGCGATCTCGCTGTGTGTGAAGCACCCCTAAGGTAAGTAGTGATTACTTTGACCTTCACAGCATACCTTGCTCTTTTGCGCCTTGATATTCTCCCTATATTTTTGTGCATGCAGTTCTACTTATACACCGGGCCCGGTTGGTAATTATACTTCTCTAATGAGACTTTCTCGGTCTTTTTTGACCATGTGTGCACATTTGGTATTTTTTGGGTGATCTATATCTGGTGTTTATGCAGCCAGCAGGTATCTAGGCAGTCTGGTGGCAGCTCTTCAGTACTGCATTAATAACTTTCTGCTGGTCACACCATCACCCTTATAGAGTGCTGTTTTCTAGAGCTAAATACTGATGGTTTCTCAGGTAGTATCCATTTAGCAATCGCTGCTATTATAAATATATATATTTTATTTTTTTTATACAAGCTCTATATATATTTGATATGCACTTGTATGATTAATTCACACTGCTATATTGTTGCCAATCAACTGTTCCTGGTATTGGTTATACCTCCATTGTCTTTTGATATGGTTATCTATAAGACAGTACATATACGATAGTGTCATACTTCGTATATATATATATATATATATATATATATATATATATATATACAACTGTCTACCTCACCAGTAGAGCTTATTTTCTGCATGCGAGTAATCACTACTTACCTTAGATCTGTGGTTTGGAGAATCAATTGATGTACAACTTTGATATTATATCTGTCTTATATTGACTAGGTTTACTATCCCGGAGTCACTTTATAGAGGCCGTGTCTTGTATTGTATGGTTTTAAATGATTTTATTGTGTGTTTTTCATGGACCTAATAAACTGTTTTTCTCGTAAAAATAAAAAATATATATGATTACAATATTCTTTGATGTGCGCCTGAATTATGTGTGCTCTTTTTCTCCTCTGTGCACTGCTGTGTGTGTGTGTGTTCTGCTGTGTGTATGTGATCTGCTGTGTGTGTGTTTTTCTGCGATCGGCTGTGTGTATCTATGATCGCCTGTGTGTGCCTGTGATCGGCTGTGAGTGCCTGCGATCTGCTGTGTGTGATCTGCTGTGTATATCTGAGATCTGCTTTGTGTGTGATCTGCTGTGTGTGTGTGTGTGTGATCTGCTGTGTTTGTGTGTGTGATCTGCTGTGTGTGCCTGCGATCTGCTGTTTGTGATCTGCTGTGTATATCTGCGATCTGCTGTGTGTGTGTGATATGCTGTGTGTGTGTGTGTGAGATCTGCTGTGTGTGATCTGCTGTGTTTGTGTGATCTGCTGGGTGTGCCTGTGATCTGCTGTGTGTGTCAGCGTGTCAGCTAGCAGCAGGGTAGGACGGCGTGCAGCACCGACCGGAGATCACAGGAGGACCTTGGAATCACACAGACGTCCTGGTCTGGTGAGTATGAGTCTCCTGGGAAGTGGGGGGGGTCTGCTTTTTTTGGGGGGTAAACTTACCCTCAACCGTCTTTCTCCAAGAATAAGAACGCCTCCAAAAATAAGCCCTAGTGCTTTTTTGGGGGGCAAAAAAAATATAAGACAGTGTCTTATTTTTGGAAAAACACGGTAGTTGTTGCTGTAGTTGTGCAAAGCATAAAACATGTGACTGCAGCCCCAGGCTGATGAGCCACAAACTCTGATTGTAACGAGGGAGCAATATTCTGCAGAGCTAATGTTTCCTGTGGGAAGGAGGAAGCTCAGAGACGCCCACAGACTCTGATCACAAGGAGAGGGAGCGGTAAGGAGAGGGAGCGGTGCTCTGCATAGCTACTGTGTGAGGAGAAAATATAATAAAATGGTGGGAAGGGACTCCCCTTCCCCCCTCCAGCCCTGCACAACAACAGTGCACTGAGTCCTGGGAGCTTGACCTTTGCTCTAAATCCTGTCAGGGAGGATTTCACCTCAGAGCTAATTCCTGTCAGGGATATCAGCTCCAGTGTGGAGATTCTGATGCCTGCTGTGTCCGGACACACCGGTGCAGAGTATGTATCAACTCAGAGCCTGTCAGAGAGACTGAGAAGGTTTTTCATCTGCTCTGGGCTCTGGAAAAGAATCCAGTCAGGAAGGATCTCAGCTCATGTGGAGATGGCAGTCTCTGCCTGGTCACGGTGGTGCAGAGCGTGTATCAACTCAGAACCTGCCAGAGGGACTGAGGAGGTTTTTCATCTGCTCTGGGCTCTGGAAAAGAATCCAGTCAGGAAGGATCTCAGCTCATGTGGAGATGGCAGTCTCTGCCTGGTCACGCTGGTGCAGAGCGTGTATCAACTCAGAACCTGCCAGAGGGACTGAGGAGGTTTTTCATCTGCTCTGGGCTCTGGAAAAGAATCCAGTCAGGAAGGATCTCACCTCATGTGGAGATGGCAGTCTCTGCCTGGTCACGCTGGTGCAGAGCGTGTATCAACTCAGAACCTGCCAGAGGGACTGAGGAAATTTTCATCTGCTCTGGGCTCTGGAAAATCGGTGCCATGAGACCCGTCGTCCAGTGAGTAACAGCCCAGGATCCAGCGTCGCAGGAGGGGGTACAGGGAGGCGACACTCCACGTTCCCGCCTGTTGATGGTTTTGGGAAATCAGTCCCCGAAGGAAACCGTCGCCCTCTAAAAACAAAAAATTCTTGCTGCAGTAGTCTGCAGAGATGTGCCTCCTATAGACACTAAGCTAAAACTGAAGTAGCCTGGCTGGGCCAGGGGGTGTATACTGCAGGGGAGGAGCTAACATCTTTGCATCTACTTAGTGTCCTCCTATGGATAAGCAGCATAACACCCATTGTCCTGTGCCCCCAATGAGGCGTCAGAGAAAAATATAAGACAGTGTGTTTTTTTCGTGGAAGTATGCTTTTTTGTAAGAAGGATAAGATTGAAGTATCGAGATTGGGTGGGTTAGCATGTTGTGTTTTTAATGATGGTTTGTTGGTTTTATGTATAAGTTTTAATTTATTTTGCTTCTTCCTAGATTGGTATTTATTTGAATGGTGACTTACCTGTTGAGATTACCGGGCTGGCTGGTATTCGCCCGGGACAACAAATTAGTTGCAGTAGGGGTGGATCCCCTGAAAAATAAAAATAATAAGAATGTACATGAGGAATTTGGAATTGTGGGGATTATGGTTCTATTGATGAAAAATGTTCTAATGATGACATTGTCTGGATTACATGGATAAGAATGGGATATTGTACAAAAATTGTTATGGTTAATATAGCAAAATAGTATTAACCCCTTCACGACCTAGAATGTAACGGTACGTCCTAAATCATGAAGCAGTGATCACCGCTGGCTGCTGCGGTGAGCCAGTGACGATCCCTGCACATGTCTGCTGATTAAAACAGCTGATGTGTCGCTTAAAGGTGCAGGTGGTTCCGCGATCCACTTGCACCTCTTAACCACTTAAATCGCGCTCTCAAAATGTGACAGTGCAATTTAAATCGCTGCAGCGGGAATCGCGCCTTTCCCCGCCGACATCGTGACATGATCATGGGGAGCCTATGGTTGTCATGGTAGCGACGGGTCATATGATGACTCCAGTCACTATCATAACATAGGTCCTGTTACAGCCGGCAAAGCAGCAGCTGTAACAAGAACGCAGCATTTCTGCTGTTCAAAGCTGTGCTGCTCTGATAAACAGAAATGAATGAGCGATCAGACTGCTGATCCTTATAGTCCCCTATTGGAATTAGTAAAATAAAAAAAAAAGTAAAATAAAATAAAAAAAACTCCTAAAATACCAAATCAACTCTCATTTGCCCTACTGAAAATTAAAGGCTTAAAAGAAAAAATATATACACATATTTGGTATCGCAGTATTCAGAAATGCCCAATCTATCAAAATCTAAAATCAATTAATCTGATCAGTAAACGGCATAGCGGCAAAAAACATTCCAAATGCCCAAAATTATGGTTTTTGGTAATCACAATTTTGCCCAAAATGCAATAACAGCCCTCATATGGCAATATTGATGTAAAAATAAAAAAAACTTGTGGATCTCGGAAGAAGGGGAGCAAGAAGAACCCGAAAAATCAAGGGGTTAATGAATGGGCACTATTTAACTAGAAAAAAAAGTGAGCCGGAGTATGAGTTGGTATACATGCAGCTTGTAAGCTCATGTTCACACTGGCCATAAGACAAGAAGAAAAAACAAAGATATAAATAATATGGACATATAACCTACTGTAACTAAATAAAAGCATAGTGCATATAAATAAACATAGGGTACTTTGTAAACACTGTTTTTTGATCCAAAAAAGCATAAAACCATCCCACTGCGACAAGGTGTGGGACAGTACCAACACTCTCAAATATTAAAACCTTACCATGGGTCAAAATAGGCCTCAATGTGAACAAGGGCTGAGAGTGACTGGGTCCCAACAGGACACACAGCTATGGGAAGCATAGAAAGAACAGACACTGGCACACAGCCCTCAGTTACTGTATAAGAGTAGGTTTTTAGTTATTAATATTGGGTATTGCACTACTTCTTGAGTAACCACATAATTCACAGAATATTGATCACTGTTCCTAGGCATTGAACTAAATTAAGTAGTCACATCAAATTCACCACACAATAGTAATTACACAATTTTCAACACTTAATTATTTTTATGCCAAAATTGCCCTTGAATCTGAGGGTTAGTAATCTGACTACTTTGGATTAGTAAGTGCCCATATATTGTTCTTAGGCCGGTATTAACCACCACCTTGAAGGTTTAATTAATAGCAATTATTACTGTTTACATCAAATTGTTGCAATAATTATGGCCACACATATGGTTATTGGTTATCATACTATAGGCCCTGGGGTATCTTTAGTATGATCACTGGTAGCATTTAAAAAAAAAATTAAAATGTGAAAATATAATTCACTGAATAGGGAATCATTCCATTTATAACCTATGGGGTGGATTTATTATTTGCTTATCCCTTCTTTTTCATGTCAATCTTATAGTATGGTTCTAGTATATACTAACTTTGTGTAATGTTCGGGATATCTTCCAATATATGGTCAGCAAACATGGGTATAGTCCATACATACATGGTCCTTCTACATTCACAGAGAATTTTAGTTCCAGGGAGCGCTGAGCCTGTTGGTGTCTCCCCTGACAACGAACAATGTGGACAATATGGCCCAGCTAGCATGCACCGCCATTACCATGATGGCGCTGCTGGCTCGCGGGCCGCGGTCTGAGAGTTGTGGGTCACATGTAAATAGGCACATCACATGAGCGCCACTGACTTGGAACCACCCCTCTGTCACATGACTAGTCAGAGTCGTATCTTGGGGGGCAGATAGGGCATGTGCCCCGGGTGCAGTTGTCGCCCCTGTAGCGGGCGCAGGCTATTCTGAGTCCTGGCTGTCAAACTGACAGCCAAGACTCAGAAGAAGTGCGGTGCGCAGCTCCTACTGATCAATTCTCTCTGTATCTTTTAGACACATGAACAATTGAAGCGGTGACCGCCGGCACTTCCGGGTCAGAGCGATGGCTGTAATGTGATCAGGTCAGCTGATCACACTGCTGACATCATTCTTCAGCGTTGCAGTGCATAGGTGGCAGATACCACTGGTAATAAGTGCTCCAGTGGAGCTGAAGTGGGAAGCATGTATGGACACAGTATGGGGGAAGAGAGGGTGAGCAGGAGGAAATGTATATGGACACAGTATGGGGGGATAGGAATGGGGAGTGGGAAGTTCTTATGGCTACAGAATGGTGAGATAGAGGATGGAGAGGGGGAATTATCTATGGACAGTATGGAGAGAGAGGGGAGGGGTGATGTATATAGACAGTATGGGGAAAGAGGGTGAGGGGGGATGTATATAGACAGTATGGGGAGAGAGGGTGAGAGGTAATGTATGGGGAGAGAGGGTGAGGGATGATGTATGGGGAGAGAGGGTGAGGGATGATGTATATAGACAGTATGAGAGAGAGAGGGTGAGGGGTTATGTATACAGAGTATGGGGAGCGAGGGTAAGGGGTAATGTATTTGGACATAGTATGGGGAGCAAACGGGAAACATTTTGAAGACAGAATAAATAGCGAGGGGGCAAATTTGAGGACACAGTATGAAAAGCAAGTGGACAGGATGGGTGTGGATACATTATGGGGAGTGAGGGGAAATGTATACTGACACAGTATGGGGTGTGAGGGGGGATGAGTACAGAGGTAGTGAGGAGGCAATAAGGGATGAGAAGAATGTGAGGGGGCACAGAATAGATATTGGGTAGTGGGGGGTGGTATGGGGAAGCAATACCATGAGGGGACAGTGTGAGGCTTCTATCTGGGTTAAGAAACCTCCATGTAATGGGCAGGTAGGATGCAGCTAAATGAAACTGCTCAGGCTGGAGGGCGGAGTGCTCAGTGAGAAACAGGTGCACGCAGAAAAATTTTGTAACTGTTGAATTTTTAGTGTGCACCTGTTCACACCTAGTGGATGTGCTGGTCAGTCTTTTTATATTAGTATTACACTCCCCCAAAAATAAGACCTAGTGCTTTTTTTGGGGCAAAAAAAATATAAGACAGTGTCTTTTTTTCAGGGAAATACAGTAGTGTGATTTTGTAAGAAGGATAAGATTGAATTATCGAGGTTGGGTGGGTTGGCATGTAATGTTTTTAACCCCTTTACACCAGAGCAAGGTTTTCACCTTAACCCCTTCAGCCCCCAGCCTGTTTTCATCTTAAAGACCCGGCCATTTTTTGCAATTTTTACCAGTGTCACTTTGACAGGTTAGAACTCTGGAACGCTTCAACGGATCCTGGCAATTCTGATATTGTTTTTCTGTGACATATTGTACTTCATGTTAGTGGTAAATTTAGGCCAATATGTTTTGCGTTTATTTGTGAAAATTTCGGAAAATTGGCGAAAATTTTGCATTTTCAAAATTTGAAATTTTATGCCCATAAATCTGAGATATGTCACACAAAATAGTTACTAAATAAAATTTCCCACTTGTCTGCTTTACACAAGCGCAATTTTTGAAACAAATTTTTTTTCCGTTAAGAAGTTAGAAGGGTTCAAAGTTCATCAGCAATTTCTCACTTTTCCAACAAAATTTACAAAAAAAAAAGTTGTGGTGGAAATCAAATGTTTGGGCACACGGCAGGACTCGGAAGGCAAGGTGCGCCATTTGAATTTTTGAGTGCAAAATTAGCTGCACTAATTAGCGGACGCCATGTCGGGTTTGTTGACCACCTGAGGTGCCTAAACTATGGAGCTACCCCACAAGTGACCCTATTTTGGAAACTAGAGCCCTCAAATATTTATTCTAGATGTTTGATGTGCACTTTGAACCAGTGGGGGCTCCACAGAAGTTTATAACGTTGAGCTGTGAAAAGAAAAAAAAAAGTTTTTACCACAAAACTGTTGCTTCAACTAGGTAGCTTTTTTTTTCACAAAGGTATCAGGAAAAATGCACCATAAAACGTATTATGCAATTTCTCCTGAGTACACAGATACCTCATATGTGGTGGAAATCAATTGTTTGGGCGCACGGCAGGGCTCAGAAGAGAAGGAGCGCCATTTCACAGGAAAATTGGTTGGAATTATTAGCGGACGCCATGTTGCATT
>NW_027443334.1:0-49150 GCF_048569485.1 Anomaloglossus baeobatrachus | reverse complement strand
ACATTGCCGTCTTCAGTCCCACCTGGGAGGACCACCTAGAGCATCTAGCACAGGTGCTCAGGCGGATCCACCGGGCAGGTTTGACCATCAAGCCGGGAAAGTGTCAGCTGGCCATGAGCGAGGTCCAGTACCTCGGTCACCGGGTAGGTGGGAGAACACTGAAGCCCGAGCCTGAGAAAGTGGAAGCCATCGCATCCTGGCCCACCCCCAGGACCAAGAAGCAGGTGATGTCCTTCTTGGGGACCGCTGGGTACTATAGGAGGTTTGTTCCATGCTATAGTAGCCTGGCAAAGCCCTTGACGGACCTCACCAAGAAGAAGCTGCCCTCTGCAGTCGATTGGACAATGGACTGCGAGACAGCCTTCCGGGCCCTAAAGGACGCCCTGTCCAGCCCGCCCGTGCTACAGGCAGCCGACTTCACGCGGCCGTTTGTAGTACAGACCGACGCCAGTGACTTCGGCCTCGGTGCGGTGCTCAGCCAGGTGGACTCTGCGAGCCAAGAGCACCCAGTCTTGTACCTGAGCAGGAAGCTGTTACCAAGGGAAGTTGCCTATTCCACGATGGAGAAGGAGTGCCTGGCCATAGTGTGGGCCCTGCAGCGTCTGCAACCCTATCTATACGGGCGCCACTTCATCGTGGAGACGGACCACAATCCCCTCAGCTGGTTGCACACCGTCTCTGGGACGAATGGGCGATTGTTGCGATGGAGCCTTGCGCTCCAGCAATACAACTTCACCATTCGCCACAAAAGGGGCCGTGACCACGGTAACGCAGACGGGCTGTCCCGACAAGGAGAGGTCGCGGACGGGCGCACGGGGGAACACCGGAGTGTGCTGCCCCCTAGCGCCCTCAAAAGGGGGGAGGTGTGAGGCAAATCCCGGGATATGAAGGTGAATTATGACTCCAGTCATAATCCCTCATCACTCCCTGGCAGTGCCCCCTCCCTTCTTGTTCTCAGTGTTCCACTTACACCTCCATGGCCATGTCCTGTGATATGGAGATGAGGTGGTGTGGGAACAAAGGACACAGGATGACTCCCTGCCGTCACCCTGTAACAAGAGCTGTATCTCATTAGCAAGGCTATGGAAATAGCCAGACAGAACGACTCCAGTAAAAAATGGTTCATATCTCGCAAGCCATATTTCCGATAAATATGGCAACCATAAAAATGGTGTCTCCGCATGTGGACGATGCCGGCACCCCCTTTTTATGGGAGCAGGACATTGGGAAATGCCCCAGGCGTGATATCAGCCAATGGGGAACTGGCAGACAGGTGAATGAATTTAGCTACAGAACGAGGGGACTCATGAGTCCCCTCGTTCTGTAGCTAAATTCATAACTGTCACAATGAGAGCATTGGCGTCCGCCTACGACGCTCCCAGGCAAAGTTATGGCCATATTCCATGTTGGGATATTGTCCATAACTCAAGCCAGGGGTGGAGCAGTGCTCCCTGTGAGGTCACTAAGGTAGGAGGGGACCTGGATCTGCCCAGGTTGATAACCCTACTTCGGCCATTTTCCAGGGTTCTTCTCGCTGGGGGCACGTGTAGGAAACATCTGTGGGAAGGATCCTAGAAACCTGGGTACAGCGCCCCCCTGTGGCCAGACGCAACAAGGTAACTGCTGGAACTGTGTATGCCTGTTTGTAACCCATGCTTTGATTGTAACTGTACTCTGACATATGTATATTCTGTAGATTCCCTATTGTATATATTGTAGTTCTAGTGTGCTTTAGGCTGATTAAATTATATAATTAATCTTGGGCTGTTCTGTTATCTCGATCTTGAATCCCACGTCTGTGTGTTCGGCTAATAGTTACCGTGAAGCGGTTGGTGGCAGCGAGTTTGTGCCAAGGATTATTGTGGGGAGGCCAGTGAGATTCGGGGAGATTTTATATATTCCGCCCGCGGAGGTCGGGGGAATATATACCCTACTCTCACCGGGGACCCTTCAATAATCGGCATAAGTAGTATAGCGGCCTCCTTGCTTATTGTCGGGCAATTCCATAATTGGCCTGACTATAAGAGGGGCGCTCGAGAGCGCGTCACGTGCTCTGTCTGTCGGTCGGGAGGTATAAAGGAGGGGTGACCCCCACTTGTTACCCCCCGATTGTGACGTACTGGTAGCCAGCGCGGGGGATTTCTGAGTGACCCCCCCGGTGGTTTGTGACACGGCTCATTACTGACCTCTGGTGGAGGAGGGAGGAAGAACCGGCTCATTACTGACCTCTGGTGGAGGAGAGAGGAAGAACCGGCTCATTACTGGCCTCTGGTGGAGGAGAGAGGAACCGGCTCATTACTGACCTCTGGTGGAGGAGAAAAGAAGAACCGGCTCATTACTGACCTCTGGTGGAGGAGGGAGGAAGAACCAGCTCATTACTGACCTCTGGTGGAGGAGAAAGGAAGAACCGGCTCATTACTGACCTCTGGTGGAGGAGAAAGGGAGAACCGGCTCATTACTGACCTCTAGTGGAGGAGAAAGGAAAAACCGGCTCATTACTGACCTCTGGTGGAGGAGAGATGAAGAACCGGCTCATTACTGACCTCTGGTGGAGGAGGGAGGAAGAACCGGCTCATTACTGACCTCTAGTGGAGGAGGGAGGAAGAACCGGCTCATTACTGACCTCTGGTGGAGGAGAAAGGAAGAACTGGCTCATTACTGACCTCTGGTGGAGGAGGGAGGAAGAACCGGCTCATTACTGACCTCTGGTGGAGGAGGGAGGAAGAACCGGCTCATTACTGACCTCTGGTGGAGGAGAAAGGAAGAACCGGCTCATTACTGACCTCTAGTGGAGGAGAAAGGAAGAACCGACTCATTACTGACCTCTGGTGGAGGAGGGAGGAAGAAACGGCTCATTACTGACCTCTGGTGGAGGAGAAAGGAAGAACTGGCTCATTACTGACCTCTGGTGGAGGAGGGAGGAAGAACCGGCTCATTACTGACCTCTGGTGGAGGAGAAAGGAAGAACCGGCTCATTACTGACCTCTGGTGGAGGAGGGAGGAAGAACCGGCTCATTACTGACCTCTGGTGGAGGAGAAAGGAAGAACCGGCTCATTACTGACCTCTGGTGGAGGAGAAAGGAAGAACCGGCTCATTACTGACCTCTGGTGGAGGAGAAAGGAAGAACCGGCTCATTACTGACCTCTGGTGGAGGAGGGAGGAAGAACCGGCTCATTACTGACCTCTGGTGGAGGAGAGAGGAAGAACCGGCTCATTACTGGCCTCTGGTGGAGGAGAGAGGAACCGGCTCATTACTGACCTCTGGTGGAGGAGAAAGGAAGAACCGGCTCATTACTGACCTCTGGTGGAGGAGGGAGGAAGAACCAGCTCATTACTGACCTCTGGTGGAGGAGAAAGGAAGAACCGGCTCATTACTGACCTCTGGTGGAGGAGAAAGGGAGAACCGGCTCATTACTGACCTCTGGTGGAGGAGAAAGGAAAAACCGGCTCATTACTGACCTCTGGTGGAGGAGAGATGAAGAACCGGCTCATTACTGACCTCTGGTGGAGGAGGGAGGAAGAACCGGCTCATTACTGACCTCTAGTGGAGGAGGGAGGAAGAACCGGCTCATTACTGACCTCTGGTGGAGGAGAAAGGAAGAACTGGCTCATTACTGACCTCTGGTGGAGGAGGGAGGAAGAACCGGCTCATTACTGACCTCTGGTGGAGGAGGGAGGAAGAACCGGCTCATTTCTGACCTCTGGTGGAGGAGAAAGGAAGAACCGGCTCATTACTGACCTCTAGTGGAGGAGAAAGGAAGAACCGACTCATTACTGACCTCTGGTGGAGGAGGGAGGAAGAACCGGCTCATTACTGACCTCTGGTGGAGGAGAAAGGAAGAACTGGCTCATTACTGACCTCTGGTGGAGGAGGGAGGAAGAACCGGCTCATTACTGACCTCTGGTGGAGGAGAAAGGAAGAACCGGCTCATTACTGACCTCTGGTGGAGGAGGGAGGAAGAACCGGCTCATTACTGACCTCTGGTGGAGGAGAAAGGGAGAACCGGCTCATTACTGACCTCTAGTGGAGGAGAGAGGAAGAACCAGTTCATTACTGACCTCTGGTGGAGGAGAGAGGAAGAACCGGCTCATTACTGACCTCTGGTGGAGGAGAAAGGAAGAACCGGCTCATTACTGTCCTCTGGTGGAGGAGGGAGGAAGAACCGGCTCATTACTGACCTCTGCTGGAGGAGAAAGGAAGAACCGGCTCATTACTGACCTCTAGTGGAGGAGAGAGGAAGAACCAGTTCATTACTGACCTCTAGTGGAGGAGGGAGGAAGAACCGGCTCATTACTGACCTCTGGTGGAGGAGAAAGGAAGAACCGGCTCATTACTGTCCTCTGGTGGAGGAGGGAGGAAGAACCGGCTCATTACTGACCTCTGGTGGAGGAGAGAGGAAGAACCGGCTCATTACTGACCTCTGGTGGAGGAGAGAGGAAGAACCGGCTCATTACTGGCCTCTGGTGGAGGAGAGATGAAGAACCGGCTCATTACTGACCTCTGGTGGAGGAGGGAGGAAGAACCGGCTCATTACTGACCTCTGGTGGAGGAGAAAGGAAGAACCAGCTCATTACTGACCTCTGGTGGAGGAGGGAGGAAGAACCGGCTCATTACTGACCTCTGGTGGAGGAGAAAGGAAGAACTGGCTCATTACTGTCCTCTCCTGGAGGAGAAAGGAAGAACCGGCTCATTACTGACCTCTGGTGGAGATGGGAGGAAGAACCGGCTCATTACTGACCTCTGGTGGAGGAGAAAGGAAGAACTGGCTCATTACTGTCCTCTGCTGGAGGAGGGAGGAAGAACCAGCTCATTACTGACCTCTGGTGGAGGAGAAAGGAAGAACCTGCTCATTACTGACCTCTGGTGGAGGAGAAAGGAAGAACCGGCTCATTACTGACCTCTGGTGGAGGAGAGAGGAAAAACCGGCTCATTACTGACCTCTGGTGGAGGAGAAAGGGAGAACCGGCTCATTACTGACCTCTAGTGGAGGAGAGAGGAAGAACCAGTTCATTACTGACCTCTGCTGGAGAAGAAAGGAAGAACCGGCTCACTACTGACCTCTAGTGGAGGAGAGAGGAAGAACCAGTTCATTACTGACCTCTGGTGGAGGAGGGAGGAAGAACCGGCTCATTACTGACCTCTGGTGGAGGAGAAAGGAAGAACCGGCTCATTACTGACCTCTGGTGGAGGAGAGAGGAAGAACCGGCTCATTACTGGCCTCTGGTGGAGGAGAGATGAAGAACCGGCTCATTACTGACCTCTGGTGGAGGAGAAAGGAAAAACCGGCTCATTACTGACCTCTAGTGGAGGAGAGAGGAAGAACCAGTTCACTACTGACCTCTGCTGGAGGAGAAAGGAAGAACCAGCTCATTACTGACCTCTGGTGGAGGAGGGAGGAAGAACCGGCTCATTACTGACCTCTGGTGGAGGAGAAAGGAAGAACTGGCTCATTACTGTCCTCTCCTGGAGGAGAAAGGAAGAACCGGCTCATTACTGACCTTTGGTGGAGGAGGGAGGAAGAACCGGCTCATTACTGACCTCTGGTGGAGGAGAAAGGAAGAACTGGCTCATTACTGTCCTCTGCTGGAGGAGAAAGGAAGAACCGGCTCATTACTGACCTCTGGTGGAGGAGAAAGGAAGAACTGGCTCATTACTGTCCTCTGCTGGAGGAGAAAGGAAGAACCGGCTCATTACTGACCTCTGGTGGAAAATAGAGGAAGAATCGGCTCATTACTGACCTCTGGTGGAGGAGGGAGGAAGAACCGGCTCATTACTGACCTCTGGTGGAGGAGGGAGGAAGAACCGGCTCATCACTGACCTCTGGTGGAGGAGGGAGGAAGAACCGGCTCATTACTGACCTCTGGTGGAGGAGAAAGGAAGAACCGGCTCATTACTGTCCTCTGGTGGAGGAGGGAGGAAGAATCGGCTCATTACTGACTTCTGGTGGAGGAGAAAGGAAGAACCGGCTCATTACTGACCTCTGGTGGAGGAGAAAGGGAGAACCGGCTCATTACTGACCTCTAGTGGAGGAGAGAGGAAGAACCAGTTCATTACTGACCTCTGCTGGAGGAGAAAGGAAGAACCGGCTCATTACTGACCTCTAGTGGAGGAGAGAGGAAGAACCAGTTCATTACTGACCTCTGGTGGAGGAGGGAGGAAGAAACGGCTCATTACTGACCTCTGGTGGAGGAGAAAGGAAGAACCGGCTCATTACTGACCTCTGGTGGAGGAGAGAGGAAGAACCGGCTCATTACTGGCCTCTGGTGGAGGAGAGATGAAGAACCGGCTCATTACTGACCTCTGGTGGAGGAGAAAGGAAAAACCGGCTCATTACTGACCTCTGGTGGAGGAGGGAGGAAGAACCGGCTCATTACTGACCTCTGGTGAAGGAGAAAGGAAGAACTGGCTCATTACTGACCTCTGGTGGAGGAGGGAGGAAGAACCGGCTCATTACTGACCTCTGGTGGAGGAGAAAGGAAGAACCGGCTCATTACTGTCCTCTGGTGGAGGAGGGAGGAAGAACCGGCTCATTACTGACTTCTGGTGGAGGAGAAAGGAAGAACCGGCTCATTACTGACCTCTGGTGGAGGAGAAAGGAAGAACTGGCTCATTACTGTCCTCTGCTGGAGGAGAAAGGAAGAACTGGCTCATTACTGACCTCTGGTGGAAAATAGAGGAAGAATCGGCTCATTTCTGACCTCTGGTGGAGGAGGGAGGAAGAACCGGCTCATTACTGACCTCTGGTGGAGGAGGGAGGAAGAACCGGCTCATTACTGACCTCTGGTGGAGGAGGGAGGAAGAACCGGCTCATTACTGACCTCTGGTGGAGGAGAAAGGGAGAACCGGCTCATTACTGACCTCTAGTGGAGGAGAGAGGAAGAACCAGTTCATTACTGACCTCTGCTGGAGGAGAAAGGAAGAACCGGCTCATTACTGACCTCTGGTGGAGGAGGGAGGAATAACCGGCTCATTACTGTCCTCTGGTGGAGGTGAAAGGAAGAACCGGCTCATTACTGACCTCTAGTGGAGGAGAAAGGAAGAACCGGCTCATTACTGACCTCTGGTGGAGGAGGGAGGAAGAACCCGCTCATTACTGTCCTCTGGTGGAGGTGAAAGGAAGAACCGGCTCATTACTGACCTCTAGTGGAGGAGAAAGGAAGAACCGGCTCATTACTGACCTCTGGTGGAGGAGAAAGGAAGAACTGGCTCATTACTGTCCTCTGCTGGAGGAGGAAGGAAGAACCGGCTCATTACTGTCCTCTGGTGGAGGAGGGAGGAAGAACCGGCTCATTACTGACTTCTGGTGGAGGAGAAAGGAAGAACCGGCTCATTACTGACCTCTGGTGGAGGAGAGAGGAAGAACCGGCTCATTACTGACCTCTGGTGGAGGAGAGAAGAAGAACCGGCTCATTGCTGACCTCTGGTGGAGGAGAAAGGAAGAACCGGCTCATTACTGACCTCTAGTGGAGGAGAGAGGAAGAACCAGTTCATTACTGACCTCTGCTGGAGGAGAAAGGAAGAACCGGCTCATTACTGACCTCTGGTGGAGGAGGGAGCAAGAACCAGTTCATTACTGACCTCTGCTGGAGGAGAAAGGAAGAACCAGCTCATTACTGACCTCTGGTGGAAAATAGAGGAAGAACCGGCTCATTACTGACCTCTGGTGGAGGAGGGAGGAAGAACCGGCTCATTACTGACCTCTGGTGGAGGAGAGAGGCAGAACCGGCTCATTACTGTCCTCTGGTGGAGGTGAAAGGAAGAACCGGCTCATTACTGACCTCTAGTGGAGGAGAAAGGAAGAACCGGCTCATTACTGACCTCTGGTTGAGGAGAGAGGAAGAACCGGCTCATTACTGACCTCTGGTGGAGGAGAAAGGAAGAACCGGCTCATTACTGACCTCTAGTGGAGGAGAAAGGAAGAACCGACTCATTACTGACCTCTGGTGGAGGAGGGAGGAAGAACCGGCTCATTACTGACCTCTGGTGGAGGAGAAAGGAAGAACTGGCTCATTACTGACCTCTGGTGGAGGAGGGAGGAAGAACCGGCTCATTACTGACCTCTGGTGGAGGAGAAAGGAAGAACCGGCTCATTACTGACCTCTGGTGGAGGAGGGAGGAAGAACCGGCTCATTACTGACCTCTGGTGGAGGAGAAAGGGAGAACCGGCTCATTACTGACCTCTAGTGGAGGAGAGAGGAAGAACCAGTTCATTACTGACCTCTGGTGGAGGAGGGAGGAAGAACCGGCTCTTTACTGACCTCTGGTGGAGGAGAAAGGAAGAACCGGCTCATTACTGTCCTCTGGTGGAGGAGGGAGGAAGAACCGGCTCATTACTGACCTCTGGTGGAGGAGAGAGGAAGAACCGGCTCATTACTGACCTCTGGTGGAGGAGAGAGGAAGAACCGGCTCATTACTGGCCTCTGGTGGAGGAGAGATGAAGAACCGGCTCATTACTGACCTCTGGTGGAGGAGGGAGGAAGAACCGGCTCATTACTGACCTCTGGTGGAGGAGAAAGGAAGAACCAGCTCATTACTGACCTCTGGTGGAGGAGGGAGGAAGAACCGGTTCATTACTGACCTCTGGTGGAGGAGAAAGGAAGAACTGGCTCATTACTGTCCTCTCCTGGAGGAGAAAGGAAGAACCGGCTCATTACTGACCTCTGGTGGAGGAGGGAGGAAGAACCGGCTCATTACTGACCTCTGGTGGAGGAGAAAGGAAGAACTGGCTCATTACTGTCCTCTGCTGGAGGTGGGAGGAAGAACCAGCTCATTACTGACCTCTGGTGGAGGAGAAAGGAAGAGGTTCTCATTACTGACCTCTGGTGGAGGAGAAAGGAAGAACCGGCTCATTACTGACCTCTGGTGGAGGAGAGAGGAAAAACCGGCTCATTACTGACCTCTGGTGGAGGAGAAAGGGAGAACCGGCTCATTACTGACCTCTAGTGGAGGAGAGAGGAAGAACCAGTTCATTACTGACCTCTGCTGGAGGAGGGAGGAAGAACCGGCTCATTACTGACCTCTGGTGGAGGAGAAAGGAAGAACCGGCTCATTACTGACCTCTGGTGGAGGAGAGAGGAAGAACCGGCTCATTACTGGCCTCTGGTGGAGGAGAGATGAAGAACCGGCTCATTACTGACCTCTGGTGGAGGAGAAAGGAAAAACCGGCTCATTACTGACCTCTGGTGGAGGAGGGAGGAAGAACCGGCTCATTACTGACCTCTGGTGAAGGAGAAAGGAAGAACTGGCTCATTACTGACCTCTGGTGGAGGAGAGAGGAAGAACTGGCTCATTACTGACCTCTGGTGGAGGAGAAAGGAAGAACCGGCTCATTACTGTCCTCTGGTGGAGGAGGGAGGAAGAACCGGCTCATTACTGACTTCTGGTGGAGGAGAAAGGAAGAACCGGCTCATTACTGACCTCTGGTGGAGGAGAAAGAAAGAACTGGCTCATTACTGTCCTCTGCTGGAGGAGAAAGGAAGAACCGGCTCATTACTGACCTCTGGTGGAAAATAGAGGAAGAATCGGCTCATTTCTGACCTCTGGTGGAGGAGGGAGGAAGAACCGGCTCATTACTGACCTCTGGTGGAGGAGGGAGGAAGAACCGGCTCATTACTGACCTCTGGTGGAGGAGGGAGGAAGAACCGGCTCATTACTGACCTCTGGTGGAGGAGAAAGGGAGAACCGGCTCATTACTGACCTCTAGGTGAGGAGAGAGGAAGAACCAGTTCATTACTGACCTCTGCTGGAGGAGAAAGGAAGAACCGGCTCATTACTGACCTCTGGTGGAGGAGGGAGGAAGAACCGGCTCATTACTGTCCTCTGGTGGAGGTGAAAGGAAGAACCGGCTCATTACTGACCTCTAGTGGAGGAGAAAGGAAGAACCGGCTCATTACTGACCTCTGGTGGAGGAGGGAGGAAGAACCGGCTCATTACTGTCCTCTGGTGGAGGTGAAAGGAAGAACCGGCTCATTACTGACCTCTAGTGGAGGAGAAAGGAAGAACCGGCTCATTACTGACCTCTGGTGGAGGAGAAAGGAAGAACTGGCTCATTACTGTCCTCTGCTGGAGGAGAAAGGAAGAACCGGCTCATTACTGTCCTCTGGTGGAGGAGGGAGGAAGAACCGGCTCATTACTGACTTCTGGTGGAGGAGAAAGGAAGAACCGGCTCATTACTGACCTCTGGTGGAGGAGAGAGGAAGAACCGGCTCATTACTGACCTCTGGTGGAGGAGAGAAGAAGAACCGGCTCATTGCTGACCTCTGGTGGAGGAGAAAGGGAGAACCGGCTCATTACTGACCTCTAGTGGAGGAGAGAGGAAGAACCAGTTCATTACTGACCTCTGCTGGAGGAGAAAGGAAGAACCGGCTCATTACTGACCTCTGGTGGAGGAGGGAGGAAGAACCAGTTCATTACTGACCTCTGCTGGAGGAGAAAGGAAGAACCAGCTCATTACTGACCTCTGGTGGAAAATAGAGGAAGAACCGGCTCATTACTGACCTCTGGTGGAGGAGGGAGGAAGAACCGGCTCATTACTGACCTCTGGTGGAGGAGAGAGGAAGAACCGGCTCATTACTGTCCTCTGGTGGAGGTGAAAGGAAGAATCGGCTCATTACTGACCTCTAGTGGAGGAGAAAGGAAGAACCGGCTCATTACTGACCTCTGGTTGAGGAGAGAGGAAGAACCGGCTCATTACTGACCTCTGGTGGAGGAGAAAGGAAGAACTGGCTCATTACTGTCCTCTGCTGGAGGAGAAAGGAAGAACCGGCTCATTACTGACCTCTGGTTGAGGAGAAATGAAGAACCGGCTCATTATTGTCCTCTAGTGGAGGAGGGAGTAAGAACCGGCTCATTAATGTCGTCTAGTGGAGGAGAGAGGAAGAACCGGCTCATTACTGACCTCTGGTGGAGGAGGGAGGAAGAACCGGCTCATTACTGACCTCTGGTGGAGGAGGGAGGAAGAACCGGCTCATTACTGACCTCTGGTGGAGGAGGGAGGAAGAACCGGCTCATTACTGACCTCTGGTGGAGGAGAAAGGAAGAACCGGCTCATTACTGACCTCTGGTGGAGGAGAAAGGAAGAACTGGCTCATTACTGTCCTCTGCTGGAGGAGAAAGGAAGAATCGGCTCATTACTGACCTCTGGTGGAGGAGAGTGGAAGAACCAGCTCATTACTGACCTCTGGTGGAGGAGAAAGGAAGAACCTGCTCATTACTGACCTCTGGTGGAGGAGAAAGGGAGAACCGGCTCATTACTAACCTCTAGTGGAGGAGAGAGGAAGAACCGGCTCATTACTGACCTCTGGTGGAGGAGAGAGGAGGAACCGGCTCATTGCTGACCTCTGGTGGAGGAGAAAGGGAGAACCGGCTCATTACTGACCTCTAGTGGAGGAGAGAGGAAGAACCAGTTCATTACTGACCTCTGGTGGAGGAGAGAGGAAGAACCGGCTCATTACTGACCTCTGGTGGAGGAGAGAGGAAGAACCAGCTCATTACTGACCTCTGGTGGAGGAGAGAGGAAGAACCGGCTCATTACTGCCCTCTGGTGGAGGAGGGAGGAAGAACCGGCTCATTACTGACCTCTAGTGGAGGAGAAAGGAAGAACCGGCTCATTACTGACCTCTGGTGGAGGAGAGAGGAAGAACCGGCTCATTACTGACCTCTGGTGGAGGAGGGAGGAAGAACCGGCTCATTACTGACCTCTGGTGGAGGAGAGAGGAAGAACCGGCTATTTACTGTCCTCTGGTGGAGGAGAAAGGAAGAACCGGCTCATTACTGACCTCTGGTGGAGGAGAAAGGAAAAACCGGCTCATTACTGACCTCTGGTGGAGGAGAAAGGAAAAAACGGCTCATTAATGTCCTCTAGTGGAGGAGGGAGGAAGAACCGGCTCATTACTGACCTCTGGTGGAGGAGAGAAGAAGAAGCGGCTCATTACTGACCGCTGGTGGAAAATAGAGGAAGAACCGGCTCATTACTGACCTCTGGTGGAGGAGAAAGGAAGAACCGGCTCATTACTGACCTCTGGTAGAGGAGGGAGGAAGAACCGGCTCATTACTGACCTCTGGTGGAGGAGAGAGAAAGAACCAGCTCATTACTGACCTCTGCTGGAGGAGAAAGGAAGAACCGACTCATTACTGACCTCTGGTGGAGGAGGGAGGAAGAACCGGCTCATTACTGACCTCTGGTGGAGGAGAGAGGAAGAACCAGCTCATTACCGACCTCTGGTGGAGGAGAGAGGAAGAACCGGCTCATTACTGCCCTCTGGTGGAGGAGGGAGGAAGAACCGGCTCATTACTGACCTCTGGTGGAGGAGGGAGGAAGAACCGGCTCATTACTGACCTCTGGTGGAGGAGGGAGGAAGAACCGGCTCATTACTGACCTCTGGTGTAGGAGAAAGGAAGAACCGGCTCATTACTGACCTCTGGTGGAGGAGAAAGGAAGAACTGGCTCATTACTGTCCTCTGCTGGAGGAGAAAGGAAGAACCGGCTCATTACTGACCTCTGGTGGAGGAGGGAGGAAGAACCGGCTTATTACTGACCTCTGGTGGAGGAGAAAGGAAGAACCGGCTCATTACTGACCTCTGGTGGAGGAGAGAGGAAGAACCGGCTCATTACTGACCTCTGGTGGAGGAGAGTGGAAGAACCAGCTCATTACTGACCTCTGGTGGAGGAGAAAGGAAGAACCGGCTCATTACTGCCCTCTGGTGGAGGAGGGAGGAAGAACCGGCTCATTACTGACCTCTAGTGGAGGAGAAAGGAAGAACCGGCTCATTACTGACCTCTGGTGGAGGAGAGAGGAAGAACCGGCTCATTACTGTCCTCTGGTGGAGGAGGGAGGAAGAACCGGCTCATTACTGACCTCTGGTGGAGGAGGGAGGAAGAACTGGCTCATTACTGACCTCTGGTGGAGGAGGGAGGAAGAACCAGCTCATTACTGACCTCTGTTGGAGGAGAAAGGAAGAACCTGCTCATTACTGACCTCTGGTGGAGCAGAAAGGGAGAACCGGTTCATTACTGACCTCTAGTGGAGGAGAGAGGAAGAACCGGCTCATTACTGACCTCTGGTGGAGGAGAGAGGAAGAACCGGCTCATTGCTGACCTCTGGTGGAGGAGAAAGGGAGAACCGGCTCATTACTGACCTTTAGTGGAGGAGAAAGGAAGAACCGGCTCATTACTGACCTCTGGTTGAGGAGAGAGGAAGAACCGGCTCATTACTGACCTCTGGTGGAGGAGGGAGGAAGAACCGGCTCATTACTGACCTCTGGTGGAGGAGAAAGGAAGAACCGGCTCATTACTGACCTCTAGTGGAGGAGAAAGGAAGAACCGGCTCATTACTGACCTCTGGTTGAGGAGAGAGGAAGAACCGGCTCATTACTGACCTCTGGTGGAGGAGAAAGGAAGAACCGGCTCATTACTGACCTCTAGTGGAGGAGAAAGGAAGAACCGACTCATTACTGACCTCTGGTGGAGGAGGGAGGAAGAACCGGCTCATTACTGACCTCTGGTGGAGGAGAAAGGAAGAACTGGCTCATTACTGACCTCTGGTGGAGGAGGGAGGAAGAACCGGCTCATTACTGACCTCTGGTGGAGGAGAAAGGAAGAACCGGCTCATTACTGACCTCTGGTGGAGGAGGGAGGAGGAACCGGCTCATTACTGACCTCTGGTGGAGGAGAAAGGGAGAACCGGCTCATTACTGACCTCTAGTGGAGGAGAGAGGAAGAACCAGTTCATTACTGACCTCTGGTGGAGGAGAGAGGAAGAACCGGCTCATTACTGACCTCTAGTGGAGGAGAAAGGAAGAACCGGCTCATTACTGACCTCTGGTTGAGGAGAGAGGAAGAACCGGCTCATTACTGACCTCTGGTGGAGGAGAGAGGAAGAACCAGTTCATTACTGACCTCTGGTGGAGGAGAAAGGAAGAACCGGCTCATTACTGACCTCTAGTGGAGGAGAAAGGAAGAACCGGCTCATTACTGACCTCTGGTTGAGGAGAGAGGAAGAACCGGCTCATTACTGACCTCTGGTGGAGGAGAAAGGAAGAACCGGCTCATTACTGACCTCTAGTGGAGGAGAAAGGAAGAACCGACTCATTACTGACCTCTGGTGGAGGAGGGAGGAAGAACCGGCTCATTACTGACCTCTGGTGGAGGAGAAAGGAAGAACTGGCTCATTACTGACCTCTGGTGGAGGAGGGAGGAAGAACCGGCTTATTACTGACCTCTAGTGGAGGAGAAAGGAAGAACCGACTCATTACTGACCTCTGGTGGAGGAGGGAGGAAGAACCGGCTCATTACTGACCTCTGGTGGAGGAGAAAGGAAGAACTGGCTCATTACTGACCTCTGGTGGAGGAGGGAGGAAGAACCGGCTTATTACTGACCTCTGGTGGAGGAGAGAGGAAGAACCGGCTCATTACTGGCCTCTGGTGGAGGAGAGATGAAGAACCGGCTCATTACTGACCTCTGGTGGAGGAGAAAGGAAAAACCGGCTCATTACTGACCTCTGGTGGAGGAGAAAGGAAGAACTGGCTCATTACTGACCTCTGGTGGAGGAGAGAGGAAAAACCGGCTCATTGCTGACCTCTGGTGGAGGAGAAAGGAAGAACCGGCTCATTACTGTCCTCTGGTGGAGGAGGGAGGAAGAACCGGCTCATTACTGACTTCTGGTGGAGGAGAAAGGAAGAACCGGCTCATTACTGACCTCTGGTGGAGGAGAAAGGAAGAACTGGCTCATTACTGTCCTCTGCTGGAGGAGAAAGGAAGAACCGGCTCATTACTGACCTCTGGTGGAAAATAGAGGAAGAATCGGCTCATTTCTGTCCTCTGGTGGAGGAGAAAGGAAGAACCGGCTCATTACTGACCTCTGGTGGAGGAGAAAGGAAAAACCGGCTCATTACTGACCTCTGGTGGAGGAGAAAGGAAAAAACGGCTCATTAATGTCCTCTAGTGGAGGAGGGAGGAAGAACCGGCTCATTACTGACCTCTGGTGGAGGAGAGAAGAAGAAGCGGCTCATTACTGACCGCTGGTGGAAAATAGAGGAAGAACCGGCTCATTACTGACCTCTGGTGGAGGAGAAAGGAAGAACCGGCTCATTACTGACCTCTGGTGGAGGAGGGAGGAAGAACCGGCTCATTACTGACCTCTGGTGGAGGAGAGAGAAAGAACCAGCTCATTACTGACCTCTGCTGGAGGAGAAAGGAAGAACCGACTCATTACTGACCTCTGGTGGAGGAGGGAGGAAGAACCGGCTCATTACTGACCTCTGGTGGAGGAGAGAGGAAGAACCAGCTCATTAATGACCTCTGGTGGAGGAGAGAGGAAGAACCGGCTCATTACTGCCCTCTGGTGGAGGAGGGAGGAAGAACCGGCTCATTACTGACCTCTGGTGGAGGAGAAAGGAAAAACCGGCTCATTACTGACCTCTGGTGGAGGAGAAAGGAAAATCCGGCTCATTAATGTCCTCTAGTGGAGGAGGGAGGAAGAACCGGCTCATTACTGACCTCTGGTGGAGGAGAGAAGAAGAAGCGGCTCATTACTGACCGCTGGTGGAAAATAGAGGAAGAATCGGCTCATTACTGCCCTCTGGTGGAGGAGGGAGGAAGAACCGGCTCATTACTGACCTCTAGTGGAGGAGAAAGGAAGAACCGGCTCATTACTGACCTCTGGTGGAGGATAGAGGAAGAACCGGCTCATTACTGACCTCTGGTGGAGGAGGGAGGAAGAACCGGCTCATTACTGACCTCTGGTGGAGGAGAGAGGAAGAACCGGCTCATTACTGTCCTCTGGTGGAGGAGAAAGGAAGAACCGGCTCATTACTGACCTCTGGTGGAGGAGAAAGGAAAAACCGGCTCATTACTGACCTCTGGTGGAGGAGAAAGGAAAAACCGGCTCATTAATGTCCTCTAGTGGAGGAGGGAGGAAGAACCGGCTCATTACTGACCTCTGGTGGAGGAGAGAAGAAGAAGCGGCTCATTACTGACCGCTGGTGGAAAATAGAGGAAGAACCGGCTCATTACTGACCTCTGGTGGAGGAGAAAGGAAGAACCGGCTCATTACTGACCTCTGGTGGAGGAGGGAGGAAGAACCGGCTCATTACTGACCTCTGGTGGAGGAGAGAGAAAGAACCAGCTCATTACTGACCTCTGCTGGAGGAGAAAGGAAGAACCGACTCATTACTGACCTCTGATGGAGGAGGGAGGAAGAACCGGCTCATTACTGACCTCTGGTGGAGGAGAGAGGAAGAACCAGCTCATTACTGACCTCTGGTGGAGGAGAGAGGAAGAACCGGCTCATTACTGCCCTCTGGTGGAGGAGGGAGGAAGAACCGGCTCATTACTGACCTCTGGTGGAGGAGAAAGGAAAAACCGGCTCATTACTGACCTCTGGTGGAGGAGAAAGGAAAATCCGGCTCATTAATGTCCTCTAGTGGAGGAGGGAGGAAGAACCGGCTCATTACTGACCTCTGGTGGAGGAGAGAAGAAGAAGCGGCTCATTACTGACCGCTGGTGGAAAATAGAGGAAGAATCGGCTCATTACTGCCCTCTGGTGGAGGAGGGAGGAAGAACCGGCTCATTACTGACCTCTAGTGGAGGAGAAAGGAAGAACCGGCTCATTACTGACCTCTGGTGGAGGATAGAGGAAGAACCGGCTCATTACTGACCTCTGGTGGAGGAGGGAGGAAGAACCGGCTCATTACTGACCTCTGGTGGAGGAGAGAGGAAGAACCGGCTCATTACTGTCCTCTGGTGGAGGAGAAAGGAAGAACCGGCTCATTACTGACCTCTGGTGGAGGAGAAAGGAAAAACCGGCTCATTACTGACCTCTGGTGGAGGAGAAAGGAAAAACCGGCTCATTAATGTCCTCTAGTGGAGGAGGGAGGAAGAACCGGCTCATTACTGACCTCTGGTGGAGGAGAAAAGAAGAAGCGGCTCATTACTGACCCCTGGTGGAAAATAGAGGAAGAACCGGCTCATTACTGACCTCTGCTGGAGGAGAAAGGAAGAACCGACTCAATACTGACCTCTTGTGGAGGAGGGAGGAAGAACCGGCTCATTACTGACCTCTGGTGGAGGAGAGAGGAAGAACCGGCTCATTACTGACCTCTAGTGGAGGAGAGAGGAAGAACCGGCTCATTACTGACCTCTGGTGGAGGAGGGAGGAAGAACCGGCTCATTACTGACCTCTGGTGGAGGAGAGAGGAAGAACCGGCTCATTACTGTCCTCTGGTGGAGGTGAAAGGAAGAACCGGCTCATTACTGACCTCTAGTGGAGGAGAAAGGAAGAACCGGCTCATTACTGACCTCTGGTGGAGGAGGGAGGGAGAACCGGCTCATTACTGACCTCTGGTTGAGGAGAGAGGAAGAACCGGCTCATTACTGACCTCTGGTGGAGGAGGGAGGAAGAACCGGCTCATTACTGACTTCTGGTGGAGGAGAAATGAAGAACCGGCTCATTATTGTCCTCTAGTGGAGGAGGGAGTAAGAACCGGCTCATTAATGTCGTCTAGTGGAGGAGAGAGGAAGAACCGGCTCATTACTGGCCTCTGGTGGAGGAGGGAGGAAGAACCGGCTCATTACTGACCCCTGGTGGAGGAGGGAGGAAGAACCGGCTCATTACTGACCTCTGGTGGAGGAGGGAGGAAGAACCGGCTCATTACTGACCTCTGGTGGAGAAGAAAGGAAGAACCGGCTCATTACTGACCTCTGGTGGAGGAGAAAGGAAGAACTGGCTCATTACTGTCCTCTGCTGGAGGAGAAAGGAAGAACCGGCTCATTACTGACCTCTGGTGGAGGAGAGTGGAAGAACCATCTCATTACTGACCTCTGGTGGAGGAGAAAGGAAGAACCTGCTCATTACTGACCTCTGGTGGAGGAGAAAGGGAGCACCGGCTCATTACTGACCTCTAGTGGAGGAGAGAGGAAGAACCGGCTCATTACTGACCTCTGGTGGAGGAGAGAGGAGGAACCGGCTCATTGCTGACCTCTGGTGGAGGAGAAAGGGAGAACCGGCTCATTACTGACCTCTAGTGGAGGAGAGAGGAAGAACCAGTTCATTACTGACCTCTGGTGGAGGAGAGAGGAAGAACCGGCTCATTACTGACCTCTGGTGGAGGAGATAGTAAGAACCAGCTCATTACTGACCTCTGGTGGAGGAGAGAGGAAGAACCGGCTCATTACTGCCCTCTGGTGGAGGAGGGAGGAAGAACCGGCTCCTTACTGACCTCTAGTGGAGGAGAAAGGAAGAACCGGCTCATTACTGACCTCTGGTGGAGGAGAGAGGAAGAACCGGCTCATTACTGACCTCTGGTGGAGGAGGGAGGAAGAACCGGCTCATTACTGACCTCTGGTGGAGGAGAGAGGAAGAACCGGCTCATTACTGTCCTCTGGTGGAGGAGAAAGGAAGAACCGGCTCATTACTGACCTCTGGTGGAGGAGAAAGGAAAAACCGGCTCATTACTGACCTCTGGTGGAGGAGAAAGGAAAAAACGGCTCATTAATGTCCTCTAGTGGAGGAGGGAGGAAGAACCGGCTCATTACTGACCTCTGGTGGAGGAGAGAAGAAGAATCGGCTCATTACTGACCGCTGGTGGAAAATAGAGGAAGAACCGGCTCATTACTGACCTCTGGTGGAGGAGAAAGGAAGAACCGGCTCATTACTGACCTCTGGTGGAGGAGGGAGGAAGAACCGGCTCATTACTGACCTCTGGTGGAGGAGAGAGAAAGAACCAGCTCATTACTGACCTCTGCTGGAGGAGAAAGGAAGAACCGACTCATTACTGACCTCTGGTGGAGGAGGGAGGAAGAACCGGCTCATTACTGACCTCTGGTGGAGGAGAGAGGAAGAACCAGCTCATTACTGACCTCTGGTGGAGGAGAGAGGAAGAACCGGCTCATTACTGCCCTCTGGTGGAGGAGGGAGGAAGAACCGGCTCATTACTGACCTCTGGTGGAGGAGGGAGGAAGAACCGGCTCATTACTGACCTCTGGTGGAGGAGGGAGGAAGAACCGGCTCATTACTGACCTCTGGTGGAGGAGAAAGGAAGAACCGGCTCATTACTGACCTCTGGTGGAGGAGAAAGGAAGAACTGGCTCATTACTGTCCTCTGCTGGAGGAGAAAGGAAGAACCGGCTCATTACTGACCTCTGGTGGAGGAGAGAGTAAGAACCAGCTCATTACTGACCTCTGGTGGAGGAGAGAGGAAGAACCGGCTCATTACTGCCCTCTGGTGGAGGAGGGAGGAAGAACCGGCTCCTTACTGACCTCTAGTGGAGGAGAAAGGAAGAACCGGCTCATTACTGACCTCTGGTGGAGGAGAGAGGAAGAACCGGCTCATTACTGACCTCTGGTGGAGGAGGGAGGAAGAACCGGCTCATTACTGACATCTGGTGGAGGAGAGAGGAAGAACCGGCTCATTACTGTCCTCTGGTGGAGGAGAAAGGAAGAACCGGCTCATTACTGACCTCTGGTGGAGGAGAAAGGAAAAACCGGCTCATTACTGACCTCTGGTGGAGGAGAAAGGAAAAAACGGCTCATTAATGTCCTCTAGTGGAGGAGGGAGGAAGAACCGGCTCATTACTGACCTCTGGTGGAGGAGAGAAGAAGAAGCGGCTCATTACTGACCGCTGGTGGAAAATAGAGGAAGAACCGGCTCATTACTGACCTCTGGTGGAGGAGAAAGGAAGAACCGGCTCATTACTGACCTCTGGTGGAGGAGGGAGGAAGAACCGGCTCATTACTGACCTCTGGTGGAGGAGAGAGAAAGAACCAGCTCATTACTGACCTCTGCTGGAGGAGAAAGGAAGAACCGACTCATTACTGACCTCTGGTGGAGGAGGGAGGAAGAACCGGCTCATTACTGACCTCTGGTGGAGGAGAGAGGAAGAACCAGCTCATTACTGACCTCTGGTGGAGGAGAGAGGAAGAACCGGCTCATTACTGCCCTCTGGTGGAGGAGGGAGGAAGAACCGGCTCATTACTGACCTCTGGTGGAGGAGGGAGGAAGAACCGGCTCATTACTGACCTCTGGTGGAGGAGGGAGGAAGAACCGGCTCATTACTGACCTCTGGTGGAGGAGAAAGGAAGAACCGGCTCATTACTGACCTCTGGTGGAGGAGAAAGGAAGAACTGGCTCATTACTGTCCTCTGCTGGAGGAGAAAGGAAGAACCGGCTCATTACTGACCTCTGGTGGAGGAGGGAGGAAGAACCGGCTCATTACTGACCTCTGGTGGAGGAGAAAGGAAGAACCGGCTCATTACTGACCTCTGGTGGAGGAGAGAGGAAGAACCGGCTCATTACTGACCTCTGGTGGAGGAGAGTGGAAGAACCAGCTCATTACTGACCTCTGGTGGAGGAGAAAGGAAGAACCGGCTCATTACTGCCCTCTGGTGGAGGAGGGAGGAAGAACCGGCTCATTACTGACCTCTAGTGGAGGAGAAAGGAAGAACCGGCTCATTACTGACCTCTGGTGGAGGAGAGAGGAAGAACCGGCTCATTACTGACCTCTGGTGGAGGAGGGAGGAAGAATCGGCTCATTACTGACCTCTGGTGGAGGAGGGAGGAAGAACCGGCTCATTACTGACCTCTGGTGGAGGAGGGAGGAAGAACCAGCTCATTACTGACCTCTGGTGGAGGAGAAAGGAAGAACCTGCTCATTACTGACCTCTGGTGGATCAGAAAGGGAGAACCGGCTCATTACTGACCTCTAGTGGAGGAGAGAGGAAGAACCGGCTCATTACTGCCCTCTGGTGGAGGAGGGAGGAAGAACCGGCTCCTTACTGACCTCTGGTGGAGGAGAGAGGAAGAACCGGCTCATTGCTGACCTCTGGTGGAGGAGAAAGGGAGAACCGGCTCATTACTGACCTCTAGTGGAGGAGAGAGGAAGAACCAGTTCATTACTGACATCTGCTGGAGGAGAAAGGAAGAACCGGCTCATTACTGACCTCTAGTGGAGGAGAGAGGAAGAACCAGTTCATTACTGAGCTCTGCTGGAGGAGAAAGGAAGAACCAGCTCATTACTGACCTCTGGTGGAGGAGGGAGGAAGAACCGGCTCATTACTGACCTCTGGTGGAGGAGAAAGGAAGAACTGGCTCATTACTGTCCTCTGCTGGAGGAGAAAGGAAGAACCGGCTCATTACTGACCTCTGGTGGAGGAGAGAGGAAGAACCGGCTCATTACTGACCTCTGGTGGAGAAGAGAAGAAGAAGCGGCTCATTACTGACCTCTAGTGGAGGAGAAAGGAAGAACCGGCTCATTACTGACCTCTGGTGGAGGAGAAAGGAAGAACCGGCTCATTACTGACCTCTGGTGGAGGAGGGAGGAAGAACCGGCTCATTACTGACCTCTGGTGGAGGAGAGAGAAAGAACCAGCTCATTACTGACCTCTGCTGGAGGAGAAAGGAAGAACCGACTCATTACTGCCCTCTAGTGGAGGAGAAAGGAAGAACCGGCTCATTACTGACCTCTGGTGGAGGAGAGAGGAACCGGCTCATTACTGCCCTCTAGTGGAGGAGAAAGGAAGAACCGGCTCATTACTGACCTCTGGTGGAGGAGAGAGGAAGAAGCGGCTCATTACTGTCCTCTGGTGGAGGTGGGAGGAAGACCCGGCTCATTACTTTTCTGTAGTGAAGGAGAAAGGAAGAACCAGCTCATTACTGTCCTTTATTGAAGGAGAGAGGAATATCCCACTCATTACTCTCCTCTAGTTGAGAATAGAGGAAGAACCAGCTCATTACTGTCATCTAGTGGAGGAGAGAGGAAGAACCGGATGATTATTGTCCTCTACAGGAGGATACATACAGTGCTATACTGGCACTATCAGGCTGATTCTATACATATCTATCACCACAAAGCTCTCCACAGTGCAGCACCCCCTACATCTCCACCCTCATCTCTGTCTATCACCACAAAGCTCTCCACAGTGCAGCACCCCCTACATCTCCACCCTCCTCTCTGTCTATCACCACAAAGCTCTCCACAGTGCAGCACCCCCTACATCTCCACCCTCCTCTCTATCACCACAAAGCTCTCCACAGTGCAGCACCCCCTACATCTCCCCCTCATCTCTATCACCACAAAGCTCTCCACAGTGCAGCACCCCCTACATCTCCTCATCTCTGTCTATCACCACAAAGCTCTCCACAGTGCAGCATCCCCTACATCTCCACCTCATCTCTATCACCACAAAGCTCTCCACAGTGCAGCACCCCCTACATCTCCTCATCTCTGTCTATCACCACAAAGCTCTCCACAGTGCAGCACCCCCTACATCTCCACCCTCCTCTCTATCACCACAAAGCTCTCCACAGTGCAGCACCCCCTACATCTCCACCCTCATCTCTGTCTATCACCACAAAGCTCTCCACAGTGCAGCACCCCCTACATCTCCTCCCTCATCACTATCACCACAAAGCTCTCCACAGTGCAGCACCCCCTACATCTCCACCCTCCTCTCTGTCTATCACCACAAAGCTCTCCACAGTGCAGCACCCCCTACATCTCCACCCTCCTCTCTATCACCACAAAGCTCTCCACAGTGCAGCACCCCCTACATCTCCTCCTTCATCACTATCACCACAAAGCTCTCCACAGTGCAGCACCCCCTACATCTCCACCCTCATCTCTGTCTATCACCACAAAGCTCTCCACAGTGCAGCACCCCCTACATCTCCTCCCTCATCACTATCACCACAAAGCTCTCCACAGTGCAGCACCCCCTACATCTCCACCCTCATCACTATCACCACAAAGCTCTCCACAGTGCAGCACCCCCTACATCTCCACCCTCCTCTCTATCACCACAAAGCTCTCCACAGTGCAGCACCCCTTACATCTCCCCCTCATCTCTATCACCACAAAGCTCTCCACAGTGCAGCACCCCCTACATCTCCTCCTCATCTCTGTCTATCACCACAAAGCTCTCCACAGTGCAGCACCCCCTACATCTCCACCCTCATCTCTATCACCACAAAGCTCTCCACAGTGCAGCACCCCCTACATCTCCACCCTCCTCTCTGTCTATCACCACAAAGCTCTCCACAGTGCAGCACCCCCTACATCTATACCCTCCTCTCTGTCTATCACCACAAAGCTCCCCACAGTGCGGCACCACCTACATCTCCACCCTCCTCTCTATCACCACAAAGCTCTCCACAGTGCAGCACCCCCTACATCTCCTCCTCATCTCTGTCTATCACCACAAAGCTCTCCACAGTGCAGCACCCCTTACATCTCCTCCTCATCTCTATCACCACAAAGCTCTCCACAGTGCAGCACCCCCTACATCTCCACCCTCATCTCTGTCTATCACCACAAAGCTCTCCACAGTGCAGCACCCCCTACATCTCCTCCTCATCTCTATCACCACAAAGCTCTCCACAGTGCAGCACCCCCTACATCTCCACCCTCATCTCTGTCTATCACCACAAAGCTCTCCACAGTGCGGCACCCCCTACATCTCCACCCTCCTCTCTGTCTATCACCACAAAGCTCTCCACAGTGCGGCACCACCTACATCTCCACCCTCCTCTCTATCACCACAAAGCTCTCCACAGTGCAGCACCCCCTACATCTCCACCCTCATCTCTGTCTATCACCACAAAGCTCTCCACAGTGCAGCACCCCCTACATCTCCTCCTCATCTCTATCACCACAAAGCTCTCCACAGTGCAGCACCCCCTACATCTCCACCCTCCTCTCTATCACCACAAAGCTCTCCACAGTGCAGCACCCCCTACATCTCCACACTCATCTCTATCACCACAAAGCTCTCCACAGTGCAGTACCCCCCTACATCTCCTCCTCATCTCTGTCTATCACCACAAAGCTCTCCACAGTGCAGCACCCCCTACATCTCCACCCTCCTCTCTATCACCACAAAGCTCTCCACAGTGCAGCACCCCCTACATCTCCCTCTCCTCTCTATCTATCACCACAAAGCTCTCCACAGTGCAGCTCCCCCTACATCTCCACCCTCATCTCTGTCTATCACCACAAAGCTCTCCACAGTGCAGCACCCCCTACATCTCCACCCTCATCTCTGTCTACCACCACAAAGCTCTCCACAGTGCGGCACCCCCTACATCTCACCCTCCTCTCTGTCTATCACCACAAAGCTCTCCACAGTGCAGCACCCCCTACATCTCCTCCTCATCTATATCACCACAAAGCTCTCCACAGTGCAGCACCCCCTACATCTCCACCCTCATCTCTGTCTATCACCAAAAAGCTCTCCACAGAGCGGCACCACCTACATCTCCACCCTCCTCTCTATCACCACAAAGCTCTCCACAGTGCAGCATCCCCTACATCTCCTCCTCATCACTATCACCACAAAGCTCTCCACAGTGCAGCACCCCCTACATCTCCACCCTCCTCTCTGTCTATCACCACAAAGCCCTCCACAGTGCAGCACCCCCTACATCTCCACCCTCCTCTCTGTCTATCACCACAAAGCTCTCCACAGTGCAGCACCCCCTAAATCTCCACCCTCCTCTCTATCAACACAAAGATCTCCACAGTGCAGCACCCCCTACATCTCCACCCTCCTCTCTATCACCACAGAGCTCTCCACAGTGCAGCACCCCCTACATCTCCACCCTCATCTCTGTCTATCACCACAAAGCTCTCCCCAGTGCAGCACCCCCTACATCTCCACCCTCCTCTCTATCACCACAAAGCTCTCCACAGTGCAGCACCCCCTAAATCTCCACCCTCCTCTCTATCAACACAAAGCTCTCCACAGTGCAGCACCCCCTACATCTCCTCCCTCCTCTCTATCACCACAAAGCTCTCCACAGTGCGGCACCCCCTTACATCTCCACCCTCCTCTCTGTCTATATCCCCAAAGCTCTCCACAGTGCAGCACCCCCTACATCTCCACCCTCCTCTCTATCACCACAAAGCTCTCCACAGTGCAGCACCCCCTACATCTCCTCCCTCCTCTCTATCACCACAAAGCTCTCCACAGTGCAGCACCCCCTACATCTCCACCCTCCTCTCTATCACCACAGAGCTCTCCACAGTGCAGCACCCCCTACATCTCCACCCTCATCTCTGTCTATCACCACAAAGCTCTCCACAGTGCAGCACCCCCTACATCTCCTCCCTCATCACTATCACCACAAAGCTCTCCACAGTGCAGCACCCCTTACATCTCCACCCTCATCACTATCACCACAAAGCTCTCCACAGTGCAGCACCCCCTACATCTCCACCCTCCTCTCTATCACCACAAAGCTCTCCACAGTGCAGCACCCCCTACATCTCCTCCTTCATCACTATCACCACAAAGCTCTCCACAGTGCAGCACCCCCTACATCTCCACCCTCATCTCTGTCTATCACCACAAAGCTCTCCACAGTGCAGCACCCCCTACATCTCCTCCCTCATCACTATCACCACAAAGCTCTCCACAGTGCAGCACCCCCTACATCTCCACCCTCATCACTATCACCACAAAGCTCTCCACAGTGCAGCACCCCCTACATCTCCACCCTCCTCTCTATCACCACAAAGCTCTCCACAGTGCAGCACCCCTTACATCTCCCCCTCATCTCTATCACCACAAAGCTCTCCACAGTGCAGCACCCCCTACATCTCCTCCTCATCTCTGTCTATCACCACAAAGCTCTCCACAGTGCAGCACCCCCTACATCTCCACCCTCATCTCTATCACCACAAAGCTCTCCACAGTGCAGCACCCCCTACATCTCCACCCTCCTCTCTGTCTATCACCACAAAGCTCTCCACAGTGCAGCACCCCCTACATCTCCACCCTCCTCTCTGTCTATCACCACACAAAGCTCTCCACAGTGCAGCACCCCCTACATCTCCTCCCTCCTCTCTATCACCACAAAGCTCTCCACAGTGCAGCACCCCCTACATCTCCACCCTCCTCTCTGTCTATCACCACACAAAGCTCTCCACAGTGCAGCACCCCCTACATCTCCACCCTCCTCTCTATCACCACAAAGCTCCCCACAGTGCGGCACCACCTACATCTCCACCCTCCTCTCTATCACCACAAAGCTCTCCACAGTGCAGCACCCCCTATATCTCCTCCTCATCTCTGTCTATCACCACAAAGCTCTCCACAGTGCAGCACCCCCTACATCTCCTCCTCATCTCTATCACCACAAAGCTCTCCACAGTGCAGCACCCCCTACATCTCCACCCTCATCTCTGTCTATCACCACAAAGCTCTCCACAGTGCGGCACCCCCTACATCTCCACCCTCCTCTCTGTCTATCACCACAAAGCTCTCCACAGTGCGGCACCACCTACATCTCCACCCTCCTCTCTATCACCACAAAGCTCTCCACAGTGCAGCACCCCCTACATCTCCACCCTCATCTCTGTCTATCACCACAAAGCTCTCCACAGTGCAGCACCCCCTACATCTCCTCCTCATCTCTATCACCACAAAGCTCTCCACAGTGCAGCACCCCCTACATCTCCACCCTCCTCTCTATCACCACAAAGCTCTCCACAGTGCAGCACCCCCTACATCTCCACACTCATCTCTATCACCACAAAGCTCTCCACAGTGCAGTACCCCCCTACATCTCCTCCTCATCTCTGTCTATCACCACAAAGCTCTCCACAGTGCAGCACCCCCTACATCTCCACCCTCCTCTCTATCACCACAAAGCTCTCCACAGTGCAGCACCCCCTACATCTCCCTCTCCTCTCTATCTATCACCACAAAGCTCTCCACAGTGCAGCTCCCCCTACATCTCCACCCTCATCTCTGTCTATCACCACAAAGCTCTCCACAGTGCAGCACCCCCTACATCTCCACCCTCATCTCTGTCTACCACCACAAAGCTCTCCACAGTGCGGCACCCCCTACATCTCACCCTCCTCTCTGTCTATCACCACAAAGCTCTCCACAGTGCAGCACCCCCTACATCTCCTCCTCATCTATATCACCACAAAGCTCTCCACAGTGCAGCACCCCCTACATCTCCACCCTCATCTCTGTCTATCACCAAAAAGCTCTCCACAGAGCGGCACCACCTACATCTCCACCCTCCTCTCTATCACCACAAAGCTCTCCACAGTGCAGCATCCCCTACATCTCCTCCTCATATCTGTCTATCACCACAAAGCCCTCCACAGTGCAGCACCCCCTACATCTCCACCCTCCTCTCTGTCTATCACCACAAAGCTCTCCACAGTGCAGCACCCCCTACATCTCCACCCTCATCTCTGTCTATCACCACAAAGCTCTCCACAGTGCAGCACCCCCTACATCTCCACCCTCATCTCTGTCTATCACCACAAAGCTCTCCCCAGTGCAGCACCCCCTACATCTCCACCCTCCTCTCTATCACCACAAAGCTCTCCACAGTGCAGCACCCCCTACATCTCCACCCTCCTCTCTATCACCACAGAGCTCTCCACAGTGCAGCACCCCCTACATCTCCTCCTCATCTCTGTCTATCACCACAAATCTCTCCACAGTGCAGCACCCCCTACATCTCCACCCTCATCTCTATCACCACAAAGCTCTCCACAGTGCAGTACCCCCCCACATCTCCTCCTCATCTCTGTCTATCACCACAAAGCTCTCCACAGTGCAGCACCCCCTACATCTCCACCCTCATCTCTGTCTATCACCACAAAGCTCTCCACAGTGCAGCACCCCCTACATCTCCACCCTCCTCTCTATCACCACAAAGCTCTCCACAGTGCAGCACCCCCTACATCTCCACCCTCATCTCTATCACCACAAAGCCCTCCACAGTGCAGCACCCCCTACATCTCCACCCTCCTCTCTGTCTATCACCACAAAGCTCTCCACAGTGCAGCACCCCCTAAATCTCCACCCTCCTCTCTATCAACACAAAGATCTCCACAGTGCAGCACCCCCTACATCTCCACCCTCCTCTCTATCACCACAGAGCTCTCCACAGTGCAGCACCCCCTACATCTCCACCCTCATCTCTGTCTATCACCACAAAGCTCTCCCCAGTGCAGCACCCCCTACATCTCCACCCTCCTCTCTATCACCACAAAGCTCTCCACAGTGCAGCACCCCCTAAATCTCCACCCTCCTCTCTATCAACACAAAGCTCTCCACAGTGCAGCACCCCCTACATCTCCTCCCTCCTCTCTATCACCACAAAGCTCTCCACAGTGCGGCACCCCCTTACATCTCCACCCTCCTCTCTGTCTATATCCCCAAAGCTCTCCACAGTGCAGCACCCCCTACATCTCCATCCTCCTCTCTATCACCACAAAGCTCTCCACAGTGCGGCACCCCCTACATCTCCCCCTCATCTCTATCACCACAAAGCTCTCCACAGTGCAGCACCCCCTACATCTCCACCCTCCTCTCTATCACCACAAAGCTCTCCACAGTGCAGCACCCCCTACATCTCCACCCTCCTCTCTATCACCACAGAGCTCTCCACAGTGCAGCACCCCCTACATCTCCTCCTCATCTCTGTCTATCACCACAAATCTCTCCACAGTGCAGCACCCCCTACATCTCCACCCTCATCTCTATCACCACAAAGCTCTCCACAGTGCAGTACCCCCCCACATCTCCTCCTCATCTCTGTCTATCACCACAAAGCTCTCCACAGTGCAGCACCCCCTACATCTCCACCCTCATCTCTGTCTATCACCACAAAGCTCTCCACAGTGCAGCACCCCCTACATCTCCACCCTCCTCTCTATCACCACAAAGCTCTCCACAGTGCAGCACCCCCTACATCTCCACCCTCCTCTCTATCACCACAAAGGTCTCCACAGTGCAGTACCCCCCCACATCTCCTCCTCATCTCTGTCTATCACCACAAAGCTCTCCACAGTGCAGCACCCCCTACATCTCCACCCTCATCTCTGTCTATCACCACAAAGCTCTCCACAGTGCAGCACCCCCTACATCTCCACCCTCCTCTCTATCACCACAAAGCTCTCCACAGTGCAGCACCCCCTACATCTCCACCCTCCTCTCTATCACCACAAAGCTCTCCACCGTGCAGCACCACCTACATCTCCACCCTCCTCTCTATCACCACAAAGCTCTCCACAGTGCAGCACCCCCTACATCTCCTCCTCATCTCTATCACCACAAAGCTCTCCACAGTGCGTCACCCCCTCCATCTCCACCCTCCTCTCTATCACCACAAAGCTCTCCACAGTACAGCACCCCCTACATCTCCTCCTCATCTCTATCACCACAAAGCTCTCCACAGTGCAGCACCCCCTACATCTCCACCCTCATCTCTGTCTATCACCAAAAAGCTCTCCACAGTGCGGCACCACCTACATCTCCACCCTCCTCTCTATCACCACAAAGCTCTCCACAGTGCAGCACCCCCTACATCTCCACCCTCCTCTCTGTCTATCACCACAAAGCTCTCCACAGTGCAGCATCCCCCTACATCTCCACCCTCATCTCTGTCTATCACCACAAACCTCTTCATAGTGCGGCACCCCCTACATCTCCACCCTCCTCTCTATCACCACAAAGGTCTCCACAGTGCGGCACCCCCTACATCTCCACCCTCCTCTCTATCACCACAAAGCTCTCCACAGTACAGCACCCCCTACATCTCCTCCCTCCTCTCTATCACCACCAAGCTCTCCACAGTGCAGCACCTCCTACATCTCCTCCCTCATCTCTATCACCACAAAGCTCTCCACAGTGCAGCACCCCCTACATCTCCACCCTCCTCTCTGTCTATCACCACAAAGCTCTCCAGAGTGCAGCTCCCCCTACATCTCCTCCTCATCTCTATCACCACAAAGCTCTCCACAGTGCAGCACCCCCTACATCTCCACCCTCCTCTCTATCACCACAAAGCTCTCCACAGTGCAGCATACCCTACATCTCCACCCTCATCTCTGTCTATCACCACAAAGCTCTCCACAGTGCAGCATACCCTACATCTCCACCCTCCTCTCTGTCTATCACCACAAAGCTCTCCAGAGTGCAGCACCCCCTACATCTCCACCCTCCTCTCTATCACCACAAAGCTCTCCACAGTGCAGCATACCCTACATCTCCACCCTCATCTCTGTCTATCACCACAAAGCTCTCCACAGTGCAGCATACCCTACATCTCCACCCTCCTCTCTGTCTATCACCACAAAGCCCTCCACAGTGCAGCACCCCCTACATCTCCACCCTCCTCTCTATCACCACAAAGCTCTCCACAGTGCAGCACCCCCTACATCTCCACCCTCCTCTCTATCACCACAAAGCTCTCCACAGTGCAGCACCCCCTATATCTCCTCCTCATCTCTATCACCACAAAGCTCTCCACAGTGCAGCACCCCCTACATCTCCTCCCTCCTCTCTGTCTATCACCACAAAGCTCTCCACAGTGCGGCACCCCCTACATCTCCACCCTCCTCTCTATCACCACAAAGCTCTCCACAGTGCAGCACCCCCTACATCTCCACCCTCCTCTCTATCACCACAAAGCTCTCCACAGTGCAGCACCCCCTACATCTCCTCCTCATCTCTATCACCACAAAGCTCTCCACAGTGCGTCACCCCCTCCATCTCCACCCTCCTCTCTATCACCACAAAGCTCTCCACAGTGCAGCACCCCCTACATCTCCACCCTCATCTATATCACCACAAAGCTCTCCACAGTGCAGCACCCCCCTACATCTCCTCCTCATCTCTATCACCACAAAGCTCTCCACAGTGCAGCACCCCCTACATCTCCACCCTCATCTCTGTCTATCACCAAAAAGCTCTCCACAGTGCGGCACCACCTACATCTCCACCCTCCTCTCTATCACCACAAAGCTCTCCACAGTGCAGCACCCCCTACATCTCCACCCTCATCTCTGTCTATCACCACAAAGCTCTCCACAGTGCAGCACCCCCTACATCTCCACCCTCATCTCTCTCTATCACCACAAACCTCTTCATAGTGCGGCACCCCCTACATCTCCACCCTCCTCTCTATCACCACAAAGGTCTCCACAGTGCGGCACCCCCTACATCTCCACCCTCCTCTCTATCACCACAAAGCTCTCCACAGTACAGCACCCCCTACATCTCCTCTCTCCTCTCTATCACCACCAAGCTCTCCACAGTGCAGCACCCCCAACATCTCCACCCTCCTCTCTATCACCACAAAGCTCTCCACAGTGCAGCACCTCCTACATCTCCACCCTCCTCTCTGTATATCACCACAAAGCTCTCCACAGTGCAGCACCCCCTACATCTCCACCCTCCTCTCTGTCTATCACCACAAAGCTCTCCACAGTGCAGCATACCCTACATCTCCACCCTCATCTCTGTCTATCACCACAAAGCTCTCCACAGTGCAGCACCCCCTACATCTCCTCCCTCCTCTTTATCACCACAAAGCTCTCCACAGTGCAGCACCCCCTACATCTCCACCCTCCTCTCTATCACCACAAAGCCCTCCACAGTGCAGCACCCCCTCCATCTCCACCCTCATCTCTGTCTATCACCACAAAGCTCTCCACAGTGCAGCACCCCCTACATCTCCACCCTCCTCTCTATCACCACAAAGCTCTCGACAGTGCAGCACCCCCTACATCTCCACCCTCATCTCTGTCTATCACCACAAAGCTCTCCACAGTGCAGCACCCCCTACATCTCCTCCTCATCTCTATCACCACAAAGCTCTCCACAGTGCAGCACCCCCTACATCTCCACCCTCATCTCTGTCTATCACCACAAAGCTCTCCACAGTGCAGCTCCCCCTACATCTCCACCCTCCTCTCTGTCTATCACCACAAAGCTCTCCACAGTGCAGCACCCCCTACATCTCCACCTTCATCTCTGTCTATCACCACAAAGCTCTCCACAGTGCGGCACTCCCTACATCTCCACCCTCCTCTCTGTCTATCACCACAAAGCTCTCCACAGTGCGGCACCCCCTACATCTCCATCCTCACCCCACCCGACCTCTCCACAGTGCAGCACCCCCTACATCTCCACCCTCATCTCTGTCTATCACCACAAAGCTCTCCACAGTGCAGCACCCCCTACATCTCCACCCTCATCTCTGTCTATCACCAAAAAGCTCTCCACAGTGCGGCACCCCCTACATCTCCACCCTAATCTCTATCACCACAAAGCTCTCCACAGAGCGGCACCCCCTACATCTCCACCCTCATCTCTATCACCACAAAGCTCTCCACAGTGCAGCACCCCCTACATCTCCACCCTCATCTCTGTCTATCACCAAAAAGCTCTCCACAGTGCGGCACCCCCTACATCTCCACCCTCCTCTCTATCACCACAAAGCTCTCCACAGTGCAGCACCCCCTACATCTCCACCCTCATCTCTGTCTATCACCAAAAAGCTCTCCACAGTGCGGCACCACCTACATCTCCACCCTCCTCTCTATCACCACAAAGCTCTCCACAGTGCAGCACCCCCTACATCTCCACCCTCCTCTCTATCACCACAAAGCTCTCCACAGTGCAGCACCCTCTACATCTCCACCCTCATCTCTGTCTATCACCACAAAGCTCTCCACAGTGCAGCATCCCCCTACATCTCCACCCTCATCTCTGTCTATCACCACAAACCTCTCCACAGTGCAGCACCCCCTACATCTCCACCCTCCTCTCTGTCTATCACCACAAAGCTCTCCACAGTGCGGCACCCCCTACATCTCCGCCCTCCTCTCTATCACCACAAAGCTCTCCACAGTGCAGCACCCCCTACATCTCTTCCTTATCTCTGTCTATCACCACAAAGCTCTCCACAGTGCACCTCCCCCTACATCTCCACCCTCATCTCTGTCTATCACCACAAAGCTCTCCACAGTGCAGCACCCCCTACATCTCCTCCTCATCTCTATCACCACAAAGCTCTCCACAGTGCAGCACCCCCTACATCTCCACCCTCATCTCTGTCTATCACCACAAAGCTCTCCACAGTGCAGCACCCCCTACATCTCCTCCTCATCTCTATCACCACAAAGCTCTCCACAGTGCAGCACCCCCTACATCTCCACCTTCATCTCTGTCTATCACCACAAAGCTCTCCACAGTGCGGCACCCCCTACATCTCCACCGTCCTCTCTGTCTATCACCACAAAGCTCTCCACAGTGCAGCACCCCCTACATCTCCATCCTCACCCCACCCGACCTCTCCACAGTGCAGCACCCCCTACATCTCCACCCTCATCTCTGTCTATCACCACAAAGCTCTCCACAGTGCAGCACCCCCTACATCTCCACCCTCATCTCTGTCTATCACCAAAAAGCTCTCCACAGTGCGGCACCCCCTACATCTCCACCCTCATCTCTATCACCACAAAGCTCTCCACAGTGCGGCACCCCCTACATCTCCACCCTCATCTCTATCACCACAAAGCTCTCCACAGTGCAGCACCCCCTACATCTCCACCCTCATCTCTGTCTATCACCAAAAAGCTCTCCACAGTGCGGCACCCCCTACATCTCCTCCTCATCTCTATCACCACAAAGCTCTCCACAGTGCAGCACCCCCTACATCTCCTCCCTCCTCTCTGTCTATCACCACAAAGCTCTCCACAGTGCAGCACCCCCTACATCTCCACCTTCATCTCTGTCTATCACCACAAAGCTCTCCACAGTGCAGCACCCCCTACATCTCCTCCCTCCTCTTTGTCTATCACCACAAAGCTCTCCACAGTGCAGCACCCCCTACATCTCCACCCTCCTCTCTGTCTATCACCACAAAGCTCTCCACAGTGCAGCACCCCCTACATCTCCTCCCTCCTCTCTGTCTATCACCACAAAGCTCTCCACAGTGCAGAACCCCCTACATCTCCACCCTCCTCTCTGTCTATCACCACAAAGCTCTCCACAGTGCAGCACCCCCTACATCTCCTCCCTCCTCTCTGTCTATCACCACAAAGCTCTCCACAGTGCAGCACCCCCTACATCTCCTCCCTCCTCTCTGTCTATCACCACAAAGCTCTCCACAGTGCAGCACCCCCTACATCTCCTCCCTCCTCTCTGTCTATCACCACAAAGCTCTCCACAGTGCAGCACCCCCTACATCTCCACCCTCCTCTCTGTCTATCACCACAAAGCTCTCCACAGTGCAGCACCCCCTACATCTCCACCCTCCTCTCTGTCTATCACCACAAAGCTCTCCACAGTGCAGCATACCCTACATCTCCACCCTCATCTCTGTCTATCACCACAAAGCTCTCCACAGTGCAGCACCCCCTACATCTCCTCCCTCCTCTTTATCACCACAAAGCTCTCCACAGTGCAGCACCCTTTACATCTCCACCCTCCTCTCTATCACCACAAAGCCCTCCACAGTGCAGCACCCCCTACATCTCCACCCTCATCTCTGTCTATTACCACAAAGCTCTCCACAGTGCAGCACCCCCTACATCTCCACCCTCCTCTCTATCACCACAAAGCTCTCGACAGTGCAGCACCCCCTACATCTCCACCCTCATCTCTGTCTATCACCACAAAGCTCTCCACAGTGCAGCACCCCCTACATCTCCACCTTCATCTCTGTCTATCACCACAAAGCTCTCCACAGTGCGGCACCCCCTACATCTCCACCCTCCTCTCTGTCTATCACCACAAAGCTCTCCACAGTGCGGCACCCCCTACATCTCCATCCTCACCCCACCCGACCTCTCCACAGTGCAGCACCCCCTACATCTCCACCCTCATCTCTGTCTATCACCACAAAGCTCTCCACAGTGCAGCACCCCCTACATCTCCACCCTCATCTCTGTCTATCACCAAAAACCTCTCCACAGTGCGGCACCCCCTACATCTCCACCCTCATCTCTATCACCACAAAGCTCTCCACAGAGCGGCACCCCCTACATCTCCACCCTCATCTCTATCACCACAAAGCTCTCCACAGTGCAGCACCCCCTACATCTCCACCCTCATCTCTGTCTATCACCAAAAAGCTCTCCACAGTGCGGCACCCCCTACATCTCCACCCTCCTCTCTATCACCACAAAGCTCTCCACAGTGCGGCACCACCTACATCTCCACCCTCCTCTCTGTCTATCACCACAAAGCTCTCCACAGTGCAGCACCCCCTACATCTCCACCCTCCTCTCTGTCTATCACCACAAAGCTCTCCACAGTGCGGCACCCCCTACATCCCCACCTCATCTCTATCACCACAAAGCTCTCCACAGTGCAGCACCCCCTACATCTCCACCCTCCTCTCTGTCTATCACCACAAAGCTCTCCACAGTGCAGCATACCCTACATCTCCACCCTCATCTCTGTCTATCACCACAAAGCTCTCCACAGTGCAGCACCCCCTACATCTCCTCCCTCCTCTTTATCACCACAAAGCTCTCCACAGTGCAGCACCCTTTACATCTCCACCCTCCTCTCTATCACCACAAAGCCCTCCACAGTGCAGCACCCCCTACATCTCCACCCTCATCTCTGTCTATTACCACAAAGCTCTCCACAGTGCAGCACCCCCTACATCTCCACCCTCCTCTCTATCACCACAAAGCTCTCGACAGTGCAGCACCCCCTACATCTCCACCCTCATCTCTGTCTATCACCACAAAGCTCTCCACAGTGCAGCACCCCCTACATCTCCACCTTCATCTCTGTCTATCACCACAAAGCTCTCCACAGTGCGGCACCCCCTACATCTCCACCCTCCTCTCTGTCTATCACCACAAAGCTCTCCACAGTGCGGCACCCCCTACATCTCCATCCTCACCCCACCCGACCTCTCCACAGTGCAGCACCCCCTACATCTCCACCCTCATCTCTGTCTATCACCACAAAGCTCTCCACAGTGCAGCACCCCCTACATCTCCACCCTCATCTCTGTCTATCACCAAAAACCTCTCCACAGTGCGGCACCCCCTACATCTCCACCCTCATCTCTATCACCACAAAGCTCTCCACAGAGCGGCACCCCCTACATCTCCACCCTCATCTCTATCACCACAAAGCTCTCCACAGTGCAGCACCCCCTACATCTCCACCCTCATCTCTGTCTATCACCAAAAAGCTCTCCACAGTGCGGCACCCCCTACATCTCCACCCTCCTCTCTATCACCACAAAGCTCTCCACAGTGCAGCACCCCCTACATCTCCTCTTCATCTCTGTCTATCACCACAAAGCTCTCCACAGTGCAGCACCCCCTACATCTCCACCCTCCTCTCTATCACCACAAAGCTCTCCACAGTGCGGCACCACCTACATCTCCACCCTCCTCTCTATCACCACAAAGCTCTCCACAGTGCAGCACCCCCTACATCTCCACCCTCCTCTCTGTCTATCACCACAAAGCTCTCCACAGTGCGGCACCCCCTACATCTCCACCCTCCTCTCTGTCTATCACCACAAAGCTCTCCACAGTGCAGCACCCCCTACATCTCCACCCTCCTCTCTGTCTATCACCACAAAGCTCTCCACAGTGCGGCACCCCCTACATCCCCACCTCATCTCTATCACCACAAAGCCCTCCACAGTGCAGCACCCCCTACATCTCCACCTTCATCTCTGTCTATCACCACAAAGCTCTCCACAGTGCAGCACCCCCTACATCTCCTCCCTCCTCTCGGTCTATCACCACAAAGCTCTCCACAGTGCAGCACCCCCTACATCTCCTCCCTCCTCTCTGTCTATCACCACAAAGCTCTCCACAGTGCGGCACCCCATACATCTCCACCCTCCTCTCTATCACCACAAAGCTCTCCACAGTGCAGCACCCCCTAAATCTCCTCTTCATCTCTGTCTATCACCACAAAGCTCTCCACAGTGCAGCACCCCCTAAATCTCCTCTTCATCTCTGTCTATCACCACAAAGCTCTCCACAGTGCAGCACCCCCTACATCTCCACCCTCATCTCTGTCTATCACCAAAAAGCTCTCCACAGTGCGGCACCACCTACATCTCCACCCTCCTCTCTATCACCACAAAGCTCTCCACAGTGCAGCACCCCCTACATCTCCACCCTCCTCTCTATCACCACAAAGCTCTCCACAGTGCAGCACCCTCTACATCTCCACCCTCATCTCTGTCTATCACCACAAAGCTCTCCACAGTGCAGCATCCCCCTACATCTCCACCCTCATCTCTGTCTATCACCACAAAGCTCTCCACAGTGCAGCACCCCCTACATCTCTTCCTTATCTCTGTCTATCACCACAAAGCTCTCCACAGTGCACCTCCCCCTACATCTCCACCCTCATCTCTGTCTATCACCACAAAGCTTTCCACAGTGCAGCACCCCCAACATCTCCACCCTCATCTCTGTCTATCACCACAAAGCTCTCCACAGTGCAGCACCCCCTACATCTCCTCCTCATCTCTATCACCACAAAGCTCTCCACAGTGCAGCACCCCCTACATCTCCACCCTCATCTCTGTCTATCACCACAAAGCTCTCCACAGTGCAGCACCCCCTACATCTCCACCCTCATCTCTGTCTATCACCACAAAGCTCTCCACAGTGCAGCACCCCCTACATCTCCTCCTCATCTCTATCACCACAAAGCTCTCCACAGTGCAGCACCCCCTACATCTCCACCTTCATCTCTGTCTATCACCACAAAGCTCTCCACAGTGCGGCACCCCCTACATCTCCACCGTCCTCTCTGTCTATCACCACAAAGCTCTCCACAGTGCAGCACCCCCTACATCTCCATCCTCACCCCACCCGACCTCTCCACAGTGCAGCACCCCCTACATCTCCACCCTCATCTCTGTCTATCACCACAAAGCTCTCCACAGTGCAGCACCCCCTACATCTCCACCCTCATCTCTGTCTATCACCAAAAAGCTCTCCACAGTGCAGCACCCCCTACATCTCCACCCTCATCTCTGTCTATCACCACAAAGCTCTCCACAGTGCAGCACCCCCTACATCTCCATCCTCACCCCACCCGACCTCTCCACAGTGCAGCACCCCCTACATCTCCACCCTCATCTCTGTCTATCACCACAAAGCTCTCCACAGTGCAGCACCCCCTACATCTCCACCCTCATCTCTGTCTATCACCAAAAAGCTCTCCACAGTGCAGCACCCCCTACATCTCCACCCTCCTCTCTATCACCACAAAGCTCTCCACAGTGCAGCACCCCCTACATCTCCACCCTCATCTCTATCACCACAAAGCTCTCCACAGTGCGGCACCCCCTACATCTCCACCCTCATCTCTATCACCACAAAGCTCTCCACAGTGCAGCACCCCCTACATCTCCACCCTCATCTCTGTCTATCACCAAAAAGCTCTCCACAGTGCGGCACCCCCTACATCTCCACCCTCCTCTCTATCACCACAAAGCTCTCCACAGTGCAGCACCCCCTACATCTCCTCCCTCCTCTCTATCACCACAAAGCTCTCCACAGTGCGGCACCCCCTACATCTCCTCCTCATCTCTATCACCACAAAGCTCTCCACAGTGCAGCACCCCCTACATCTCCACCTTCATCTCTGTCTATCACCACAAAGCTCTCCACAGTGCAGCACCCCCTACATCTCCTCCCTCCTCTCTGTCTATCACCACAAAGCTCTCCACAGTGCAGCACCCCCTACATCTCCTCCCTCCTCTCTGTCTATCACCACAAAGCTCTCCACAGTGCAGCACCCCCTACATCTCCACCCTCCTCTCTATCACCACAAAGCTCTCCACAGTGCAGCACCCCCTACATCTCCTCCCTCCTCTCTGTCTATCACCACAAAGCTCTCCACAGTGCAGCACCCCCTACATCTCCACCCTCCTCTCTATCACCACAAAGCTCTCCACAGTGCAGCACCCCCTACATCTCCACCCTCATCTCTATCACCACAAAGCTCTCCACAGTGCAGCACCCCCTAAATCTCCTCTTCATCTCTGTCTATCACCACAAAGCTCTCCACAGTGCAGCACCCCCTACATCTCCACCCTCATCTCTGTCAATCACCACATTCTCTCCACAGTGCAGCACCCCCTACATCTCCACCCTCATCCCTGTCTATCACCGCAAAGCTCTCCACAGTGCAGCACCCCCTACATCTCCACCCTCATCTCTGCCTATCACCACAAAGCTCTCCACAGTGCAGTGTGACGCCCTGGACTAGCCAGGTAGTCACAGACATAACATCACACACACCCCCTCCCCTGGACAGTTCACACCAGTCAAACAAAACCCTTGTTGCCTCCCTCCAGGGTCTGATGTCCACACCAGGTGGGGCGGAGCCAGGCGGTTGGCTCCACCCACCGAGGAGTTCACTGGCCTGGAGGCGGGAAAAGTGACAGATTAAGTTTGGAGGTAAAAGCGAGAGGACAGAACCTGTTAGTGTCTGGGTAGGAGCCCAAGCACTGTCAGCAAGGTTGTCAGACGGTGGTGGTTGTCTTCAGGAGTTAGTGGATATCTGCGGAACCGTAGGACCGGGATCAGGCGGTGGCCGGCGGTACCGAACCGGGGAGTGGAGTGAAGCTAAGCACAAAGGCAGGGCCATCGGATCCCGACTAGGCTTTTAGCCGCCGACAACGGTCAAATCCGAAAGTGACCGGAACCCCAGGGGTTTCCTAACAACCAAGACCCGACAGAAGGCAACAGTCCACACCGTGAGGATACACAGCCACCGCCAAAGGCTAGAGATCCGAGGGCCAGCACCTGCGGGCAAAATATACGCCGGAGAGCGGACTACCGGTGGGCAACCACATGAGTCAGAACATTCTAACAAGGTGCAGGGAAAGACAGCCACCATCACCCTGTCCGGGGAGAGACACTGCAGCCGGCTGCGGGACCCGTCCATCCAGCCGTTTGGTTTACCAGCGACTCTGTGCATCTGTGTCTGAGTGAGTACAACAGTGCCATCCGGCACCGCGCTGCGCTGTCCCTGCAACCCTGCACCCCAGCCATTCAGCCTCCCCGTACCACCACCGGGCCCCGGGATCACCAACCCCTACCTACGGAGGGGACAACATCCTAGCTGCTCCCTACCATCGCTCCCGGGATCCCCGTCACCAGCAGCGGTGGTGCCTATTATCACCACGACCCGTGGGTGGCGTCACAAACTATCTCCCAAAACAAACCATCCCCTTTTCACTCGTGGACGAGGAGCGCTGCTCGAGCGGCCCACCGCTCGAGCCACCGAGCAGCAGCAGAAGCCCCGGACCCGAGCGTAGTGAGCGCGTCTCCTCCGCCCGCGACAACTTGGCGTCAGGAACAGGATTAGAACCAATCTACCTACTAGTAGAAGTGCGCCTTGCAGTCCCCGCCGGCGGCGTCCGGCCGAAAAATTTGAAGTTCCGCCATCTTGGGCGCGAAGATTTCCCGCTCGGGCGTCTTCCCCGAGCAGGGAAGGCGCGAAAGTGAGGCCCCGCCCCCTGAAGGGGGGAGTGCTGGAAAGAACCACGGTGGGGACGAGAAAAAGATGTCTGTGCCCGACGGAGCCGTTGGAGGAGTGGCGGTTGCAGAGCCCGCAGGTGGAAATGGGGCAGCCCTTGCTCCAGCCGCAAGAGCGGGGGATAGGCCGCGGGTCCAGCAGTCGCCCTGGTAATGCCGTTCTCCCTGCCCTATGTGCCCGGTGCTACCTGGCTACTGCAGTACGATGGGAAGTCTGATGCTTTGCAGGTGTTCCGGAAAAAGATTAGCCCGGTTCTCGATTTGTATCCCTTGACTGACAGGCAACGGGCGGCAGTAGTGCTAGGGCAGCTAACCGGTGCGGCTGAGCAGGAGATGGAGACCTGGACCGACGCAGACCGGGCCTCAGTGACTACCATTTTTGAGAAACTCCAAACCGCTTTTGAGACCCGCACGGAAGCGGAGCCTCGGATGCAGTTTTATCAGTGCTGACAGCGGCCTGCGGATAGTATAAGAGACTATGCCTCTTTCCTCTCGCACCAGGACAGGGATGAGGATGAGGACACCCCCTACTCCTTTTGAGAAAGTATTTTTACAGGGGTCATCACCTGGACATGGCATCTCACTCATTTATAAAATGCTGAAGCAGAGAAATAGGGTGGATAAACCTCACTTTGTCTGTAGGTGGGGAGGGGAACTGGGAGAGGATATTCCGGAGGACGATTGGAGCAGAGCGTACCTGTGGACCCACAAGCTTTCCTTGGCGTGCGCCGCTCAAGAGAAAAGATAAAATTCTCTCAAGGTGGTACCATTACCTGACTAAATTCCACGCTATATTTCCCTCTGTGTCTGACGTGTGCTGGAGGTGCGGCACAGACACAGGTACAATGCTACACATATGGTGGAGCTGTACTAAGCTGCAACCCTTTTGGGACTCAGTGTTCTACCTGTACAAAAAGCTGAGCGTAGGTGAAATAGAAAAGTCCCCCCAGGTTGCCCTTCTTTCTATGCTCCCAGGAGCTATTAAAACACAAAAAAGGGACATGTTGCGATTTTGCCTGGCGGCTGCCCGTATGATTATCCCACGATTTTGGAAACAGACTAGATGCCCTACGGTGCTGGATTGGTTGGAGGAGATAAGAAACCTCCAGAGAATGGAGGAGCTGACAGCAGAACTAAATGGGAACACAGAAAAATTGACTACAGTTTGGAGACCATGGATTATGTTCATGGAGTCCCCAGAGTTTGTGGAGAGTTTGGGAGCTTTTTGAACTGAGAAACGGCGGGGAGTCTCATTCCTTCCCCCCCCTTTTTTCTTTTCTTTTCTTGCTTTCCCCCCTCTCCCCCCTTCTCTCTAATTTCCTCTTTTTTATGCTTGTATCTTTCCTCTTCTTTCTTTCTTTTCTGAACATTAATCTGCATTTTTCTAGTTTCATTTTTTATATGAAAAGATTTATCAATAATTCATAAGACAATAGACACACAAGGAGAATGAGTATATTAGGATACGGGAATTCTGACCTATAATTTATAAGTGGTTGTATGGTAATAGCACAAAGATAATTTGAAGAATTCCAAGAAATGTAGTAATGTAACAATTTCTGGATGTTCCGGCATTGAGAAAATGATGTTTATGTATTGTAATTGCACAAATGATATGTTTGTATGTTGACAACAGTTTCATCAATAAAACAGATTTGAAATAAGAGACCATGCCTTGCGCCTGCAAACGGCCCTCCGTACGCTGAAGCGGGTGGATACTATTAACGATGGACAGCAATAAAATGCTAGTGGAACAATTCTTGCAAGGGCTGGGGTCCGCGGAAGACCGCAAGCAGCTACGGCTGTGGGCCCTGGAACACCCTAATCTGGACTTTGCAGTATTGAAAGAGCGGGCCATCAAGGCCCTGCAAGCCCCAATGTCGCGGGCGGCGGGGCGCTGCTCGGCTAACGCTGACGCTCGGGTCCGGCCGCTGCTGCTGCTGCTGCTCGGTGGCTCGAGTGGTGTGCCGGATCCGGGGACTCGAGCGGCGCTCCTCGCCCGAGAGTGAAAAGGGGAGGATTGTTTGGGGATTGAGTCCGTGATGCCACCCACGGTTTGTGGTGAAGGTGGACACCACCGCTGCTGGTGACGGGGATCCCGGGAGCGTTGTTAGGGAGCAGCTGGGATGTTTTCCCCCTCCGTGGGTAGGGGCTGGTGGTCCCGGGGCTCGGTGAGGTGACGGGAAGGCAGGGCTGGCAAGGTACAGGGTTGCTGGGACAGCGTAGCGCGGTGCCGGACGGCACTGGTGTACTCACTCAGCAATAGAAAGTCACAAGAGTCTCCGGTAAACCAAACGGCTGGATGAACGGTTCCCGCGGCCGGCCGCAGTGTCTCTCTCCCCGGACAGGTGATGGTGGCTGTCTTTCCCTGCACCTTAGTAGTTTGCTTTTGACTCTGATGGCTACCCAACGGTGGTCCGCTCCCCGGCGTATAGGTGCCATAGGAGCCCGGTTTGCCCGCAGGCGCTTGCCCTTGGGTTTCTAGCCTTTGGCGGTGGCTGTATACCCGCACGGTGCGGACGGTTGCCTTCAAACGGGACTTGGTAGTTGGGAAACCCCTGGGGTTCCCGTCACAGTAGGATTTGACAATTAACAGCGGCTCCAAGCCTGGTCGGGGTCCGATGGCCCTGCCTGTGTGTGCTTAGTTTCACTCCATTCCCCGTTCCGGTACCGGTGGGCCGACGCCCGACCCGGGTCCTTTCGGCTCTGCGGAGCTCCACTAACTCCTGCAGACGCCCACCACCGTCTGCCAACCTTGCTGTACGTGTCCGGGCTCTGACCCAGACACCAGTCTTGCTCCTCACACTTTCACTCTCTAAACTGTTCTGCTTGTTTTCCCGCCTCCAGGACTGTGAACTCCTCAGTGGGTGGGGCCAACCGCCTGGCTCCACCCCACCTGGTGTGGACATCAGCCCCTGGAGGGAGGCAACAAGGGTTTTGTGTTTGACGTGTGTTTCTGTCCGGGGGGGTGGGGGTGTGAATGTTATTCATGTGGCTACCTGGCTTGTCCAGGGCGCCACATTCCCCCTTGGTAAAACGCAGACCGTCCGCAGGCTGCCGTCCATCACCGGGTTTATTTTAAACAGAAAAAGATAAATAACACTTAACATTTGCATGCTTGTAAGGACACTTGAACGTTTCAACAATAAACATATTTACATTTTTAATAATGACAGACGGACGGACTTCCGCTTTCCCACCCAAGCAACCTAGCCCTGATGCTGCCCCTAAGAAGTGGGCAGCACCCCATGACCCCAGTCCAGGTTCAGGCTGCCCGAGCGGGAACGGGCACGGCAACTCGCGCCCGGCTGTCAAGTCAGGGGACCCCACGTCCAGGGGGCCCCTGACCCCCGGAGGATGGCCACCAGTCCTGGTGGTGGCCGGGCCCCAGCCTGCTCTGCTGCGGGCCCTTCCCCCAATCTGCCTCTCCGGAGGTGGCAACGGTTTCCATCCCACAAAACTATTTACAAGCCCACCAGTTCGTGGGTGGCCTGCAAGTTCTCGGCCGTGTTCATGAGTAGTTCCTCATGTGGGGGGCAAAAACACACAAAGTCCCTCCGGGGACAACTTGCCAGCAACGGCCGGGATAATCACTGTAGCTAATCAGATGAAACTCGGTTGATTTTGATTCATTCATTCACAACTGGAACAATCAACATGCTGCACAGGGTCCCGACGGGGACAACAACTTTTCTTTTCCTCATCTTTAAACAGCAATCCCCGGCACAGCTGCCGTTGCTGCCGCTCCCAGTGTGGAGCACCTTCTCCTTGCTCCGGTTCAGGCGGTGTGGGGGATGGGCCAAGACAGAGTCCCTCCGTGCCTGCTACGACCGGTACCTTCGGTAATGAGGGACCCCTCTGTGACGTGGCCTGCTCTGCCTCCTGGCTGCTGCATCCCCGCCGTGCCTCAGCCGAGGCCCGGGGTCTGGGAGCGGTCGACGGGACTTGCGGTGCTGACCTCTGGTCGAGGATCGCCTCCACTGTGGCCGGGCGTACTGCCGGGGCCGTCGTCATCTCCGTCACGGCCGGGATGGAAGCCAGGATGGGTGCCAGGGCGGTGACAAAGGTAAGGCCCCGGGGGCCCAGGTCTGGGCCCTCTCCCACAGACGCTGCGGGCTCCGCTACCAGTAGCAGGGGTAACGGGTTGGTCGGGGCGTTGGCCACGGGCATGGGCAGTGAGGGAGGTAGCGTGGTGGACGGCAGCAGGCCAGGCCCCTCAGCTGTATTGACCGATCCCTCGGGGACATAGGGGCATGGGTCGCTTACACACTCCTCTGAGACCACCTCCACTTCGGATGCCCAAACGGTTGCGGCCAGGCCCTTCATCTCCGACGTCCACTTCGCCAGCATGAAGTGGACTTGGGCCTGGAGCTTCTGGCACATCTTGCGGCTGGATCCAGTAACGTGTTTCAGCAGAGTCCTGGCGTCCCTGCACGCTGCAGCGCTAGTTACATGCCGCCGCGGCTGCGACCGCCGCTCCTCCAACAGCTCTGTCGGGCGCAGACATCTTCTTCCGTCCCCCCCTTGGTACTCAATTGGCACTCCCTCTTTAGGGGCGGGGCTTTGCTTTTCGCGCCTCCTCTGCTCGAGAAGGTGCTTGGGCGGGAAAATCTTCGCGCCCAAGATAGCGTAATCTGAAATTTTTCGGCCGGACACCGCCGGCGGGACTATAAGGCGCACTTCTGCCAGCCGGTAGAACGGTAAGGATCCTGTTTGTGACGCCAAGTTGTCGCGGGCGGCGGGGCGCTGCTCGGCTAACGCTGACGCTCGGGTCCGGCCGCTGCTGCTGCTTGGTGGCTCGAGTGGTGGGCCGGATCCGGGGACTCGAGCGGCGCTCCTCGCCCGTGAGTGAAAAGGGGAGGATTGTTTGGGGATTGAGTCCGTGACGCCACCCACGGTTTGTGGTGAAGGTGGACACCACCGCTGCTGGTGACGGGGATCCCGGGAGCGTTGTTAGGGAGCAGCTGGGATGTTTTCCCCCTCCGTGGGTAGGGGCTGGTGGTCCCGGGGCCCGGTGAGGTGACGGGGAGGCAGGGCCGGCGAGGTGCAGGGTTGATGGGACAGCGCGGTGCGGTGCCGGACGGCACTGGTGTACTCACTCAGCAATAGAAAGTCACAAGAGTCTCCAGTAAACCAAACGGCTGGATGAACGGTTCCCGCCTGTTTTCCCGCCTCCAGGACTGTAAACTCCTCAGTGGGTGGGGCCAACCACCTGGCTCCACCCCACCTGGTGTGGACATCAGCCCCTGGAGGGAGGCAACAAGGGTTTTGTGTTTGACGTGTGTTTCTGTCCGGGGGGGTGGGGGTGTGAATGTTATTCATGTGGCTACCTGGCTTGTCCAGGGCGCCACACCAACACCGGACGCTCCTGAGGCGGCCCCATGGCCGGCTGAAACTGCCCCCATCTTGGTGGCACCTCCTCTCCCGGCTTTACTGGCCCCTGCAGCGCCCATCGGGATGATGGAGGAGCTGGCTGCCCAGGTCCGCCGCATGGATGAAGACCTAGCCAAGATCCTTACCGCACTCCAGCTTCCGACGAGAGTCAAGCCCCCAGGGAGGATCCAGCTCGCCGACAGCCTGGAGGACGTCCCCTGTATGCAGTGGAGAAGGACCAATGACTCGCGGTATAGGCCTCCTATTTGTTACAGGTGCAGCAAGCCTGGCCACTACTGTAGGCGATGCCCCTTAAACGAGCAACCCCTGCTACCAAGGGCCAGGCCTCAGGAGTAGACACCAATGGCCCCCCTGATTGGCGAGACCGGTACGTTGGAGCTCGCCCCATCATCCCCCTGGCAGTGGACGGCATCCCGCTCATGGCCCTATTGGACACAGGATCACAGGTAACCACTATACCATATACATTGTACCAGCAGTATTGGGGTACTGACGAACCTGCCCCCTCTGATGATAGCCTGATCCTTGTTGCGGCCAATGGACTCCCCCTGACCCAGGTGGGATACAAACAAGTGACCCCGACCGTGGGACGTGCGGAGCTGAAACACCATGATTGTGGTGATGAATGAACCCAGTGACCATAACCCAAAAGAAATTCTAGGGACTAATGCAATGGAGCATTGTATGAGTGAGGTGCTGAGTCTGTTGCAGCAGTTGGCCGCCACAGCAGGAGGAGGCAGACAGAGGGCTGTGCAGCGTGAGATCCGGGCCCTTCTGTATCGGCAGCAAGTGAATTTGACGGGTGGAGAGATTGGTGGAGTAAGGGTGATGGATGTGGCCCCCTTGGTGGTGCCACCAAGAAGCGAGATGATGATTTGGTGCAGGGCAGCAGTAGGCCCCCAGGAGCGCGACTATCCGGTGATGGAGGAACCCACGCCTTCTGAACACTGGCCCACGGTGATGGCGGCCAGAGGGGTGATTGACGTCAAAAAAGGGAGAGTGCCTGTGAGAGTGCTGAATTGTGGAGAGGAGGAAGTTAGGCTTCCCCGTTACGCTACCCTTGCCAAGCTGCTTACCCTAGACCAGTCATGGCGAACCTTTTACAGGCCGAGTGCCCAAACTGTAGCCCTAAACCCAATTTTTTTTCCGAGGTGCCAACCAATCCTATTATATAAAGAATTGATTTTAATCTTACCTTTGCCGTCTTCTCCTCAGCAGGGCGCGTCACACTCATGCTTACCACACATTGGAGCTGAGCCCCTGCCCTTTCCAGACACAGCAGTTGGATTGATCTTTCTGGAAATAATTGCAGCATATTAGACAGAGATGTTAGCCTGGAATGCAATCACATGTCACCCTGTAATCCACATCTACATTTCAAAGTCTGAACATCTCGAAATCCCATAAAGACGTACGAGTTGCTCCCCTCCCCTTTCATTGTGTAGTTATGTCCCCCTTCCTGGCCACTTCCTGGTAAACATGTCCCCCATCCTGATATATATTTCCTACATTCTGGTATATTTGTCCCCATCATGGCCCCATCCTGGTAAATGTCCTCCATCCTGGTAAATGTTACCCATTCTTGCATGTTCCCCCATCCTGACATATTGCCCATCCTTGTAAATGTTCCCCCATCCCGGCATGTACCCCATTCCTGGTAAATGTTCCCAATCCTGGTTAATTTACCCCTTCCTGGTAAATGTACCCTATTGTGGCATGTTTCCCCACCCTGGCATGCATGTTTCCCCATCCTGGCATGCATGTTTCCTCCATCCTGGCATGCATGTTTCCTCCATCCTGGCATGCATGTTTCCTCCATCCTGGCATGCATGTTTCCCCCATCCTGGCATGCATGTTTCCTCCATCCTGGCATGCATGTTTCCTCCATCCTGGCATGCATGTTTCCTCCATCCTGGCATGCATGTTTCCTCCATCCTGGCATGCATGTTTCCTCCATCCTGGCATGCATGTTTCCCCATCCTGGCATGCATGTTTCCTCCATCCTGGCATGCATGTTTCCCCATCCTGGCATGCATGTTTCCCCATCCTGGCATGCATGTTTCCTCCATCCTGGCATGCATGTTTCCCCATCCTGGCATGCATGTTTCCCCCATCCTGGCATGCATGTTTCCTCCATCCTGGCATGCATGTTTCCCCATCCTGGCCTGTATGTTTCCTCCATCCTGGCATGCATGTTTCCCCATCCTGGCATGCATGTTTCCTCCATCCTGGCATGCATGTTTCCTCCATCCTGGCATGCATGTTTCCTCCATCCTGGAATGCATGTTTCCTCCATCCTGGAATGCATGTTTCCTCCATCCTGGCATGCATGTTTCCTCCATCCTGGCATGCATGTTTCCTCCATCCTGGAATGCATGTTTCCTCCATCCTGGCATGCATGTTTCCTCCATCCTGGCATGCATGTTTCCTCCATCCTGGCATGCATGTTTCCTCCATCCTGGCATGCATGTTTCCTCCATCCTGGCATGCATGTTTCCTCCATCCTGGCATGCATGTTTGCTCCATCCTGGCCTGCATGTTTCCTCCATCATGGCATGCATGTTTCCCCCATCCTGGCATGCATGTTTCCTCCATCCTGGCATGCATGTTTCCTCCATCCTGGCATGCATGTTTCCTCCATCCTGGCATGCATGTTTCCTCCATCCTGGCATGCATGTTTCCTCCATCTTGGCATGCATGTTTCCTCCATCCTGGCATGCATGTTTCCTCCATCCTGGCATGCATGTTTCCTCCATGCTGGCATGCATGTTTCCTCCATCCTGGCATGCATGTTTCCCCATCCTGGCATGCATGTTTTCCCCATCCTGGCATGCATGTTTCCTCCATCCTGACATGCATGTTTCCCCATCCTGGCATGCATGTTTCCACCATCCTGGCATGCATGTTTCCTCCATCATGGCATGCATGTTTCCCCTATCCTGGCATGCATGTTTCCTCCATCCTGGCATGCATGTTTCCTCCATCCTGGCATGCATGTTTCCCCATCCTGGCATGCATGTTTTCCCCATCCTGGCATGCATGTTTCCTCCATCCTGGCATGCATGTTTCCTCCATCCTGGCATGTATGTTTTCCCCATCCTGGCATGCATGTTTCCCCCATGCTGGCATGCATGTTTCCTCCATCCTGGCATGCATGTTTCCTCCATCCTGGCATGCATGTTTCCTCCATCCTGGCATGCATGTTTCCTCCATCCTGGCATGTATGTTTCCTCCATCCTGGCATGTATGTTTCCTCCATCCTGGCATGCATGTTTCCTCCATCCTGGCATGCATGTTTCCTCCATCCTGGCATGCATGTTTCCTCCATCCTGGCATGCATGTTTCCTCCATCCTGGCATGTATGTTTCCTCCATCCTGCCATGCATGTTTCCTCCATCCTGGCATGTATGTTTCCCCCATCCTGGCATGCATGTTTCCTCCATCCTGGCA